>NC_041223.1:78615579-78615981 GCF_002837175.3 Physeter macrocephalus | reverse complement strand
CCTTCCCTCCCTCCCTCCCTCCTTCCTTCCTTTCTTCCTTCCTTCTTTCCTTCCTTTCTTTCTTTCCTTTCTATTTTTTCTCCTTTTATTCTGAGCCGTGTGGATTAAAGTCTCTTGGTGCTCCAGCCAGGCGTCAGGGCTGTGTCTCTGAGGTGGAAGAACCAACTTCAGGACACTAGTCCACAAGAGACCTCCCAGCCCCACGTAATATCAAATGGCGAAAGTCTTCCAGAGATCTCCATCTCAACAACAAGACCCAGCTTCACTCAACGACCAGCAAGCTACAGTGCTGGACACCCTATGCCCAATAACTAGCAAGACAGGACTACAGCCACATCCATTAGCAAAGAGGCTGCCTAAAATCTTAATAAGGCTACAGACACCCCAAAACACACCACCAGA
>NC_041223.1:78613046-78613929 GCF_002837175.3 Physeter macrocephalus | reverse complement strand
TTAATAACTTTATTTTATCCTACTTTATTTTATCTTCTTTCTTCCTTTCTTCCTTTCTTCCTTCCTTCCTTCCCTTTTCTTCCTTCCTTCCTTCCTTCTTTCCTTCCTTCCTTCCTTCCTTCCTTCCCTCCCTCCCTCCCTCCTTCCTTCCTTTCTTCCTTCCTTCTTTCCTTCCTTTCTTTCTTTCCTTTCTATTTTTTCTCCTTTTATTCTGAGCCGTGTGGATTAAAGTCTCTTGGTGCTCCAGCCAGGCGTCAGGGCTGTGTCTCTGAGGTGGAAGAACCAACTTCAGGACACTAGTCCACAAGAGACCTCCCAGCCCCACGTAATATCAAATGGCGAAAGTCTTCCAGAGATCTCCATCTCAACAACAAGACCCAGCTTCACTCAACGACCAGCAAGCTACAGTGCTGGACACCCTATGCCCAATAACTAGCAAGACAGGACTACAGCCACATCCATTAGCAAAGAGGCTGCCTAAAATCTTAATAAGGCTACAGACACCCCAAAACACACCACCAGAGGTGGACCTGCCCACCAGAAAGACAAGATCCACCCTCATCCACCAGAACGCAGTCACTAGTCCCCCAACCATGAAACCTATTCAACCCACTGAACCAACCTTAGCAACTGGGGACAGACACCAAAAAATACGGGAACTACCAATGTGCAGCCTGCAAAAAGGAGACCCCAAACACAGTAAGCAAAATGAAAAGACAGAAAAACACACAGCAGATGAAGGAGCAAGGTAAAAACCCACCAGACCTAACAAATGAAGATGAAATAGGCAGTCTACCTGAAAAAGAATTCAGAATAATGATAGTAAAGATGATTCAAAATCTTGGAAATAGAATAGACAAAATGCAAGAAATATTTAACAAGG
>NC_041223.1:78608278-78611979 GCF_002837175.3 Physeter macrocephalus | reverse complement strand
GTGAATGGATTAAATGCTCCCACCAAAAGACACAGCCTGGCTGAATGGATACAAAAACAAGACCCATATATATGCTGTCTACAAGAGACCCACTTCAGACCTAGGGACACATACAGACTGAAAGTGAGGGGATGGAAAAAGATATTCCATGCAAATGGAAACCAGAAGAAAGCTGGAGTAGCAATTCTCATATCAGACAAAATAGACTTTAAAATAAAGACTATAACAAGAGACAAAGAAAGACACGACATAAATGTCAAGGGATCGATCCATGAAGAAGATATAACAATTGTAAATATTTAGGCACTCAACATAGGAGCACCTCAATATATAAGGCAAATACTAACAGGCATAAAAGGGGAAATTGACAGTAACACAGTCATAGTAGGGGACTTTAGCACCCCACTTTCACCAATGGACAGATCAATCAAAATGAAAATAAATAAGGAAAACAAGTTTTAAATGATACATTAAACAAGAGGGACTTAATTGATATTTATAGGACATTCCATCCAAAAACAACAGAATACACATTTTTCTCAAGTGCTCATGGAACATTCTTCAGGATAGATCATATCTTGGCTCACAAATCTAGCCTTGGTAAATTTAAGGAAATTGAAATCGTATCAAGTAACTTTTCTGACCACAACACTATGAGACAAGATATCAATTACAGGAAAAGATCTGCAAAAAATACAAACAAACGGAGGCTAAACAATACACTACTTAATAACAATGTGATCACTGAAGAAATCAAAGAGGAAAACAAAAAATACTTAGAAACAAATGACAATGGAGACACAATGATCCAAAACCTATGGGATGCAGCAAAAGCAGTTCTAAGAGGGAAGTTTATAACAATACAATCCTACCTTAAGAAACAGGAAACATCTCGAATAAACAACCTAACTTTGCATCTAAAGCAATTAGAGAAAGAAGAAAAAAACACCCTGCTCATGGAACATTCTCCAGGATAGATCATATATTGGGTCACAAATCTAGCCTTGGCAAATTTAAGAAAATTGAAATCATATCAAGTATCTTTTCTGACCACAACGCTATGAGACTAGATATCAATTACAGGAAAAGATCTGTAAAAAATACAAACACATGGAGGCTAAACAATACACTACTTAATAACGAAGTGATCACTGAAGAAATCAAAGAGGAAATCAAAAAATACTTAGAAACAAATGACAATGGAGACACGACGACCCAAAACCTATGGGATGCAGCAAAAGCAGTTCTAAGAGGGAAGTTTATAGCAATACAATCCTACCTTAAGAAACAGGAAACATCTCGAATAAACAACCTACCTTTGCACCTAAAGCAATTAGAGAAAGAAGAACAAAAGAACCCCAAATTTAGCAGAAGGAAAGAAATCATAAAGATCAGATCAGAAATAAATGAAAAAGAAATGAAGAAAACAGTAGCAAAGATCAATAAAACTAAAAGCTGGTTCTTTGAGAAGATAAATAAAATTGATAAACCATTAGCCAGACTCATCAAGAATAAAAGGGAGAAGACTCAAATCAATAGAATTAGAAATGAAAAAGGAGATGTAACAACTGACACTGCAGAAATACAAAAGATTATTAGAGATTACTACAAGCAGCTGTATGCCAATAAAATGGACATCCTGGCAGAAATGGACAAATTCTTAGAAATGCACAAGCTGCCGAGACTGAACCAGGAAGAAATAGAAAATATGAACAGACCAATCACAAGCACTGAAATTGAAACTGTGATTAAAAATCTTCCAACAAACAAAAGCCCAGGACCAGATGGCTTCACAGGCGAATTCTATCAAACATTTAGAGAAGAGCTAACACCTATCCTTCTCAAACTCTTCCAAAAGATAGCAGAGGGAGGAACACTCCCAAACTCATTCTATGAGGCCACCATCACCCTGATACCAAAACCAGACAAAGATGTCACAAAGAAAGAGAACTACAGGCCAATATCACTGATGAACATAGATGCAAAAATCCTCAACAAAATACTAGCAAACAGAATCCAACAGCACATTAAAAGGATCATACACCATGATCAAGTGGGGTTCATTCCAGGAATGCAAGGATTCTTCAATATACGCAAATCAATCAACGTGATACACCATATCAACAAAGTGAAGGAGAAAAACCATATGATCATTTCAATAGATGCAGAGAAAGCTTTTGACAAAATTCACCACCCATTTATGACAAAAACTCTTCAGAAGGTAGGCATAGAGAGAAATTTCCTCAACATAATAAAGGCCATATATGACAAACCCACAGCCAGCATCGTTCTCAAAGGTGAAAAACTGAAACCATTTCCACTAAGGTCAGGAAGAAGACAAGGTTGCCTACTCTCACCACTCTTATTCAACATAGTTTTGGAACTTCTTGCCACAGCAATCAGAGAAGAAAAAGAAATAAAAGGAATCCAAACTGGAAAAGAAGAAGTAAAGCTGTCACTGTTTGCAGATGACATGATACTATACATAGAGAATCTGCAACAAAAAGAATAAAAAATCTAGGAATAAACCTACCTAAGGGGACAAAAGACCTGTATGCAGAAAATTATAAGACACTGCTGAAATAAATTAAAGATAATACAAATAGATGGAGAGATATACCATTTTCTTAGATTGGAAGAAACAACATTGTGAAAATGACTCTACTCCACAAAGCAATCTACAGATTCAATGCAATCCCTATCAAACTACCACTGGCAGTTTTTACAGAAGTAGAACAAAAAATTTCACAATTTGTATGGAGACACAAAGGACCCCGAATAGCCAAAGCAATCTTCACAGAATTAGAAGAAAAAATTTCACAATTTGTATGGAAACACAAAAGAACCCGAATAGCCAAAGCAATCTTGAGAACGAAAAATGTAGCTGGAGGAATCAGGCTCCCTGACTTCAGACTATACTACAAAGCTACAGTAATCAAGACAGTATGGTACTGGCACAAAAACAGAAATCTAGATCAATGGAACAAGATAGAAAGCCCAGAGATAAACCCATACACATATGGTCACCTTATCTTTGATAAAGGAGGCAAGAATAGACAAGGGAGAAAAGACAGCCTCTTCAATAAGTGGTTCTCGGAAAACTGGACTGATACATTTAAAAGTATGAAATTAGAACACTCCCTAACACCATACACAAAAATAAACTCAAAATGGGTTAAATACCTAAATGTAAGGCCAGACACTATCAAACTCTTAGAGGAAAACATAGGCAGAACACTCTATGACATAAATCACAGCAAGATCCTTTTTGACCCATCTCCTAGAGAAATGGAAATAAAAACAAAAATAAACAAATGGGACCTAATGAAACTTAAAAGCTTTTGCACAGCAAAGGATACCATAAACAAGACCAAAAGACAACCCTCAGAATGGGAGAAAATATTTGCAAACGAAGCAACTGACAAAGGACTAATATCCAAAATTTATAAGCAACTCATGCAGCTCAATAACAAAAAAACAAACAACCCAATCCAAAAATGGGCAGAAGAACTAAATAGACATTTCTCCAAAGAAGATATACAGATCGCCAACAAACACATGAAAGAATGCTCAACATCATTAATCATTAGAGAAATGCAAATCAAAACGACAATGAGATATCATCTCACACCGGTCAGATTGGCCATCATCAAAAACTCTAGAAACAATAAATGCTGGAGAGGGTGTGGAGAAAAGGGAAC
>NC_041223.1:78589292-78607761 GCF_002837175.3 Physeter macrocephalus | reverse complement strand
ATAGGGAAGGTGGGAGGGAGGGAGATGCAAGAGGGAAAAGATATGGGAACATATGTATATGTATAACTGATTCACTTTGTTGTAAAGCAGAAACTAACACACCATTGTAAAGCAATTATACCCCAATAAAGATTTTTTAAAAAAAAGGTGACTGTGTCAGTGATTAACCATAGGATAAGAAAATATTTTGGCAAACTTAACAGCAGCTTATTTGAAACCCCCATTTTATTAAGTATCTATGGAAATGGATCAACTTGGTAATGTGAGTTTGGCCATAGAAAATTACAGATGAAAATAAGTGTCTCCATCAACACATATAAATAGGATCAAATAACTGTGAATTGTGGTGGTAGAAAAAGAATAAATGAGCTGGTGAAAGCATACCAGATGATCTGTGGAGTGATATGATCATAAATGCCATGCTTAATAAAGAGAATGCCTATTCCCATTGCTTGGTCGGATCCTGATGGCCATCTGGAAATTAGTAGATATATCCTTTCAGATAAATTATTGCCAAAAATGTTGTAAAATATCTTTTAAACCTGTGATAAGGGGATATTGATTAAGGTCAGATGGTAGACCAGTCAGGGAAAAGTTATAACAGCTGGCCTGTGTTCTATTTCCTCCATGATCGGTGGATGAGGGAACACTGGAGGGAAAAATAAGGCAGGTGAGTATGTAATCAACTGTAAACATGATAATTGAATGGGTAAGTAGATTAGTGATACTGGTCATTATCTATGCAATGATCTTAATGTCCGTGGATTAGGATTGTTTAAGTAAGCGAACAATTTATGCAGAATGTCACGTAAGATGTACAACTCTCTGTGTTGTAGGATATAGATGTTTAATATCTTAACTCTTTGTGCTGTTGGTGGTAAGCTGTCTAATGTGGAAAGCAAGGATCCAGGGAGCTACATGGGACAACCCAGATCTCTCCCTTCTTAGTCCTGATGCCTTGATTCTTAAAATTTTTAATATAGCTTGATACTTGGCAAATTCTCTTGTATGCTTTTAAATTGGATTGTTATGAGTTCTAGATACACTGATTTGCTGGAAAATTCTATTTTAAGAAGAAATTGGAACTTGGATTATAAGCAGCTGTTATCGTGTATAATCTTGAAATTTTGTTTTCTTGTTTTAATTTTTTGTTTTTTCATGGAGAGCTGATGTTTTTAAATTCTTAGGTCTCTTCTTGCCTCTAAGAGGATCACATGAGAAAATTGGGTCTAGGGTAACTCAGTGGTGAGGGAGGGAAAGGGGCTGTGCTCTGGAGAAGCTGATGGAGGCTGCTAATTGAGAGATGCCGACTCCAAGTAGGCACGTCCTCTGGTTTACACTGAGCAGGATAAAAAGAAAATTAAGTGAGGAAGATGCTTTTACACATATTGTAGAACACAAATTTTGCTGTAGAATCAATAAATTCACTTGAAAATGTGAGAGGTTCCCAGTGTCAGAGTTTATGGGGTAGAGACAAATCTGAAGCACATCCTTCTGCTGTATGGCATATATTACCTCTATACACATGTATGTGTGTAACCCTTACAGAAGGAGAAGGGATAGACACATACATTGGCATAAATCAAGACAGAAGATAGAAGATTAAAAATTCATTCTATAACTTGTGTGTTCTTGAAGTAAATTCAATTATTGTCTCCTCCCATGTTCCATTTCAGAGGTCTCTGTGGCTGAAATGCATATGCCATTGTTCTGGGTGAGGATGTGTTTTAGGTCAATGAGAGCAGAGCAAAAACAACTCAGGAAGTTTTGGGTAAGACCCTTCTGACAGTCGACTTAGATGAGCTCCTTCCTTTACAGATAAACCTGTGTTCCTGGTTGAACACAGTTTGACTTTTAAGCCCAGTGGGTTAAAAAATAAAGAACAAAAGGGGGGAAGATTTATTTTCTAGGGAGAATGTAAGGTTTCTTCTACCTTTCGTCCTTTGTTGGAAATATGGGCCAGTTCCGGTGAATGGGAAACACTGGGCCACCCATTCTATAGAAATCTGTAATTTTCCCATCTCTTTTTGTCATACTTCTCTACCATCCCCTTGGACAGTATAGTAAGAAGGTCCCAGGCTGCTCTTTACTATTTGGGAAGAAACATCATCCTGGGGTAGTTTGGGGTTATACATCTGACTGGTTCTGATGTGTACCTCAGTGCTTTCCTTCTCCTTGATATCTTTTTTCTTGGAATTGTTTTTTCTGTCTTTCTTGCGTCAATCTAAAGAGTCCAGATTCAGGACACCCAGAGACCACTCAACCTATCTTTGCCAATTGCATGCAGTGGCTACTCAAGTTTTGTCATCAAGATTAGTGTATCATGTTTAATTCTAAAAAACAGGGAGATTTTTGTCTTGTACACTTTTTCTGCATATCACTTTTGTGAATCTGTGGCAGGAGTAGGCAAATGGTGAGGGATTTGGGTTTTCAGAATTGTGGTTCCCAGCCAACTATTATTTCATCTTAACATTCACGCTGTGCTTTATTGCCACCTATGACTCCTTCCATTTGGGTTGGCTGGGAAGTGTGGGGTGAATAAGTGAAGCACGACTCCTATATTTTTACAAACATTATATCATTTCATGAATATTTGGAAAAGTCAGGGTGAGTACCCCTTGTGTAATATTTCCTTTCCTTGGTGGCAAAAAAAGATTAATCAATGTAGATACAACCTTTAGTTGGGAATGGAGCAAGTATCCTTGATTTAAGAGTTCAGCATGTGTAGACACTGCTAGGGGTCTCTCTTGCGTCAATTATTATGGAAGTCATGCCTTAATAAAAAAAAAAAAAAGAAAATCCTGTCTCTTAAATCAACTTCAGTTGGTGGCGATAACACAGTTGTAAAACTTATCCTTTGAGTGAATAGAGGGTAACAGATTGCGTATTCTGGATTTTATAAGAACATGTCATTTTGCTATAACTGTTTAAATCCCTAGATTCACCCGATGTGTAGAGCTAGCATTTGAAACTTAAACTTAACAGCAGTCACGTCAAAGGTAGTGTAGTATGTGGGAAAGGAAAAAAAAAATCTGATTTGTTTCAACAAGAGTTTAGAGTATGTTATGTTCTGTAACTCTCCTTTTCCTAATAAGAGAGTTATCTGGGATGGGAATAAGAGCAATTTAGAGCTAGGTAATTGTACAAATTACCAAAGCAAATACTGTCAGTTAGAGAAGAGATACAAATACAAATAATTTAGATTTAATTTCCACTTATTAATACCAAAACCCTCTTTGAACACTTTAAACAAAAATGCGTTTGTGATGTGTAGTGCCTCTAGTACTCTTTGCATCATTTTTCTGACATTTTGCTATATTAGGAATGAACCAAGACATAAATTCCCTCTTTACTCAGTTTCATCTCTCTCATTAGATGAGTTATAAAAAGCTAGATTTTAACCACCTCAAATTTAATATTATGAGTACTAAGTTATCTGTATCTCACTTAATTCATAGAGAAGTTAAAATATAGGTAACTCCAAACTGATTTCATTTAAATCCTTTTAAACCATGTATTTAGTTGTTTGAGGTGTAACTTTTCATTAAATTATAAATTTTGACCATCTGAGTGTCAAATATTTCATAAATGTTTCAGTTGTACTATGTGTTAGTCACATTTTAGATACTAATGAATATAGCAATGAACAAGGTATCTGTGAGTGATTGTTTTCATGAAAGTTGTATTTCTGATTTTGGTAAGAGGCAGAAAATAAAGAAATAGATATTGGACGTATTTCCAGGTAGCATGTGATGAATATTATAAAGAAAAATAAATGAGGCAGAAGACAAGGAACTTCACATGAGTGTTATTATAAATACGATGATAAAATGAATCTTGAGGAGAGATCTGAATAAAACTGTAATCATCTGAGGAAAATGCATTTTAGACATTGATGACAGTGAGGGAAAAGCTTTGAGGCAGAAGCATTCTATTTGGTTGTAGTGGAATGAACTTGAAGAAAATCAAGGAGAAGATAAAGAGAGACCAGGAGCTTGATCAGGTGGTTCTTTGTAAACCATGGGGGAGACTTTGGATTGTATTCTGGTGTGATGAGAAAACCTGGTAGGTGTGGAGTAGGAAATCAGGATATGTTTTTAGCATTTCCATAATAGGATAATAACTATAACTCTTTTCACATACACACACACACACACACACACACACACACACACAACATGGAATAGGGGAGAAAGTTTATTGGACAAATAATTTTGAGAAATTTTGGCTTAAATAAGTGTATTTATAGTAAGAATTCTGAGATCATTAAAAAATGTTTTTCTGCAGGGCGAGGTTTTATATGTCATTTAATAAAATTACTAACTATAGGACTCTTCTCTCACAGACTATTTTGTGATTTGGGGGATGCATAACCATCTACATTTATAATAGCTTCTCTAACGGGTGTTGAAAAAATATATGTGTATAATCAACCTCTCTTTGAAATACATACAAGGAATACAACACTATCTGAAGTCCTAGGAGTCTTCAATAAAAATTACATTTTACAAATGGTTACCATCAAATACATTTTGATAAATGGAAATCTCTTAGGAGATTATAACAGTTTAACACTGTAGTGTTCTAATAGCCATGTTTTTACTAAGCACTTACTGTGTGCCATAAAACTTTTGCACGTGTGTTATTTAATATATAATATGCTTTGAGTAGGCATTGCTATCTTAACACTGCAGAAAGATAATATGAGACTTAGATATAGTAAAAAAAAACTGACCCCAACTCACTTAGATACTAAACAACCTGTCTAGGTGTCAAATCTCGTTGGGATTGATTGAAACATATAATTTCAAGCACTACACTATGAGGTCTGCAATAGTAATAAATATTGCATATCATGAGCGGTATCGTAAAATCGTGATGCTATGATGTCATCACAAATTTGACAGTCTTGCTATTGAGTATTAGTGTTTTGTACAGCACAGACATCTGCTCCACAGGGAACAAGAGGATATCAGTGGACAATTGTCTTGCAACTTTAGCCTAATCTACATAACTGAGGACCATAAAAATTAGTGAGATTCAAAATCAACTAGATTAACTTTCTATACTCTGAATTCCATTTCAAAACATTTACATTTCATCTTTTATTTTGTTTTGCCTAAAGACAGTATCTCTCTATCCAATGCCTTACATGATATATCATATATGTATATATGATATACATATATATATATGGGTAAATAAGAACCTATGCCACCAAAGACTGAAGTGGTTCACCGCAAAACACTGACACACTATAACCAGAAATTAGAATAATCAGAAACTTTAATTAACAAATTAAACCTTGACACAGTGCATTATTGGGGGAAACATTATACTTGTCCTTTCTTTCAATAGTACAAACACATAATTATAGCAAAAATGAAAAAAATAAAGATGAGGCAGCATGGTCTCATAATAATAAATATAAACTATTTTATATTTATTAAGTAAAAAGAGAATAATGCAATAAATCTCTGATCCTATATTCCTATGCAATTTTTGCCCCTCTTTTGTATATTTAAACCCCAGTTATTTTATTCTCTATTATTCAAAGAAAATAATGTCTTTGTATTTAAATAAATTCTCTCACTTTATACCCATCATCTAACCCATGCAAAGCACTTCAAGTTACTCTCGTTTTGTGGTGAAGACAGGAATAAGTTAAAATAGCATGTATTTTAAGCTCTAATGAAATAAGATGTACTTACCGTGAAATATAAAATTCTTCACCATCTGGTTCTAACTTTCGTTTTCCAGCTCCATTCTACCATTTGTTGCTGAGGATTATATGGTCTTTTAACATGATTTTATTCTTTCCCTAATACCCAACACATGTTCATGTCTCAGGTTTCCATGAATTTGCCCATATTGTTTTTTTTTCCTAGAAAGCCTTCTCTTGGGAAAATCATACTCATCTTTACCTGATTTATCGTCAGATTTCCTTCAAGCAGAATTTATCACTCATTCATTAATTCTGATGAGATTTAAATGTGAGATATATTTTCTGATTCATTTATCCAAAATTACTTATTAAATGCCTTATAAATGCCAGCCACAGTGTTGGAGATAAAATGGTTAACAAAATAGGTACAGTCCTGAGTTACAAGCTCTGTGTATTCATATTACACACTTTGTGCCCTGGGTTATGATATGTTGTTTACTTGAGCCCCTCCCTGGAGGTAATGAGGGGATCTAGGGGTAAGGGGCTAGGGTCTCTTTCTCATCCTTGTATCTCCAGTACTAAGTATGGTACCTATCAAGGAACAGCTACCAAATACATTAAAATTTTTTAATGAACACTTAGTGGTTTTCTAGTCACATATATCTCAAAAATAGTGGAGTGAGAAGCAAAACTTAGGTTTTGTAGTTCCTGTATTCTTTCCACTGTACTATATGGGCTCCAGTAGGAAGTCATTAAAGGTAACAATCATTCTGCTAATCTACCTCTGATATAATTTTTTGAGTGCACCAGATGAAACTCACTAAAGGTTTTCAAACATCTAATTTAGTGCCATGTGTAAAATAGGCACAAAAGTAAGGAGTTGCCATCCCCTTAATTTGCTTAGAGCACATTGCTAATGAGCTTGTAAACTGGGGATAAGTTCTATAGGGGTCAATTGGTTTAATTTGTTCCAGAGGGAGGTCAGACACCTCTCTTTTGGCCATAGAGGAGACAAGATGTAACAGTGAGGGCCAATAAGCAAAGAGCATTTTAAGTTTTCCTAGAAAAAAATTACCTTTCAAAACTCATTGCATTTCAACAAGTGCAAAATGCAGTCAATAGCTATGTCTTCAAGTTTGAAAATAGCGCATGATGATAAAGATGAGGATAATGAAAATAGTTTTAAAGCCTTTTATGTAAATTAGGAAGCACTGTCTCTGCTATTATAAGCATGTGATTAGTGAAAAATAAAGAGACTGAACATTGTATCTGAGCTACATTTATGTACCTTATGACATTGGCTTATGCTAGTTTGTGTCGTGCTAGGTAACCAAAAATTCAAACATATATCCAAGATGGCAGTAAGGTTTGTTTTTCCAGTCAACAGATTAAGACAAAAAGCTGTGAGAAATATTTTTCTGCCAATTAAATATTAACAATACATAAACTTTAGGGAAGATGGAAGATGGTAAATATCAGTGAAGAAAACAAACAAATAAGACTTTAAACACCTGAATATTTTAGAAATCATTAACTTTAAAGAAGGAAAAGTGGTTTCTTTTAAAAAATCTTAAGTTCATCTATTGTATTTTATTAGAATTACTGAAAATATTTAGTTTACACAAAAATCACAATTCTTGTTTCATGGGCAAATTTTTTAAGGCCAGTCTGGCTTTCACAAGGCGCATTCACCTACTTCATTTCAGATGCCAGACACTTTGTAAAAGAGATTTCATGGCAACATTCTCTCTTTCCTGTATAAAATCTCCAATTCTTTAATTTCACCTCCCATGCTTTGCTAAACACTGGCCTTGTTACTCATTTTCATGCTCAGTCTTAGATATAATGCATGATATTCGCTCCCAATTAAGTCAAGTTCTCTCTAAGATTGTTGCATTAATCTCCAGATGATGCCTTAGGTAATTCAGTAATCCTTCCCCACACTTACCTCCTAGCTTTCTTTACCTCAAGAGTAGCATTTATAACAGTCTTTTTCAAGCCTTTCTCAGAATACACAGATATCTCTATATGTCTTTGATTTAAATATATAAGTAGGCATACCTGAAACACACACACACACACACACACACATATATATGTATACATTCTTTTTCCTATTGTTTTCCATTATGGTTTATCACAGCATATTGAATATATAGTTCCCTGTGCAACAGTAGGACCTTGTTGTTTAACCATTCTATGTATAATAGATGTCTTGATTCCCAATCCAGTGCTGCCTTTGCAAAACATGCCCTAAGAACAAATGACTCTGGGAAGCTTGCTTTCATAAAATATATGCTCTCATCATACAGTTTAACCTAACACTTCTAATTTATTGCCTTAGCTGATAATACCAAAAATTTAACACAGAAATCTTCTTAGACATAATTTGGAGCATGTGACTCACTTGCTTCAAAGGTCTCAAAGGACCTCATATCACATTCTGAACACAATCCAGATTCCTTACCAACACCATGAAGATTTGTCATAATGTTCCTGTGCATTTCTCTTCAGCCTCACCCTGCAGCACTCTTCCTTCTGACTAGTAATCAGGCAGACCTCCTTTCACTGCACTTGCTTTACTGCACTTTCTAGATATGTGCCTTTTTACAAACTGAAGGTTTGTGGCAACCCTGAGTGGAGCAAGCCTATCAGCACCATTTTTCCAACAGCATTTGCTCACTTTGTGTCCCTGTCTCACATTTTGGTAATTCTCACAATTGTTCAAGCTTTTTCATTATTGTATTTGTTATGGTAATCTGTGATCAGTGATCTTTGAAGTTGCTATTGTAATTGTTTTGGAGCACCATGAACTGTGCCCTTATAAGAGGTCAGAACTTAATAGATAAATGTTGTGTGTGTACTGACTGCCCCACCCACTGGCTGTGCCCCCATCTCTCTCCCTCTCTTCAGGCGTCCCCATTCTGAGACACAACAACACTGAAATTAGGCCAATTAGTAACCCTACAATGACTTCTAAGTGTTCAAGGGAAAGGAAGAATTTCATGTCTGTCATTTTAAATCAAAAGCTAGAAAAGGTTAAGCTTAGTAAGGAAGGCTTGTCAAAAGCTGTGAAAGGCCCAAATCTAGACCTGTTGTATCAACAGTTAGCCAACTGGTGAATGAAAAGGAAAAATCCTTGAATTCTATTAAAAGTGCTACTCCTGGGAACAGACACATGATAAGAAGTGCAAATCAGCCTTATTGCTGATATGCAGAAGGCTTTTAGTGGTCTGGAGAGAAGATCAAACCAGCCAAAACTCTCCCTTAAGCCAAAGCCTAATCCAGAGGAAGGCCCTAACTCTCTTCAATTCTATGAAGGCTGAGAGAGGTGAGTAACATGCAGAAGAAAAGTTTGAGGCTAGCAGAGGTTGGTTCTTGAGGTTTAAGGAAAGAAGCCATCTCTGCAACTTCAAAGTGCAAGGTGAAGCAGCAAGTGCTGATGTAGAAGCTGCAGCAAGTTATCCAGAAGATCTAGCTAAGATAGTTCATGAAGGTGGCTACACTGAACAACAGATTATCAATGTGAAAAAACAAGTTTATGCTGGAAGATGATGCCATTTAGGACTTTCATAGCTAGAGAGGAGAAGTCAGTGCCAGGCTTAAAATCTTCAAAGATGGGCTGGCTCTCTTGTTAGGGGCTAATGAAGCCTGTGCTCATTCATCATTCTGAAAATCCTAGGGCCTTGAGAATTATGCTAAATTGACTCTGTCTGTGCTTTATAAATGGAAGAACAAAGCCTGAATGACAGCACACCTTTCTACAACATGGTCTATTGTATATTTTAAGCTCACTGTTGAGACCTAGCTGCTCAGAAAAAAGTTTCTTTTCAAAATATGACTGCTCATTGACAATTCACCTGGTCACCCAAGAGCTCTGATGGAGATGGACAACAAGGTTCATGTTGTTTTTTTGCCTGCTAACACAATATCCATTCTGTAGCCTTTGAATAGATCAAGGAATAATTCCAACTTTTAAGTCTTATTACTTAAGAAATATATTCTGTAAGGCTACGGAAAACCTCTGGAAAGGATTCACCATTCTAGATGCCATTTAGACCATTGGTGATTCATGGGAAGGGGTCCAAATATCAACATTAACAGGAGTTTGGAAGAAGTTGATTTCAACCTCCATGGATGACTTTGAGGGATTCAAGACTTCAGTGGGGAAAGTAACTGCAGATGTGGTGGAAATAGCAGGAGAACTAGAATTAGAAGTGGAGCCTGCAGATGGGACTGAATTGCTGCAATCTCATGATAAACTTGAATGGATGAGGAGTTGCTTCCTATGGATGAGCAAAGAACCTGGTTTCTTGAGATGAAATCTACTCATAGTGAAGATGCTGTGAAGATTGTTGAAATGACAGCAAAGGATTCAGAATATTACTTAAACTTAGTTGATAAAGCAGTGGCAGGTTTTCAGAAGACTGACTCCAGTTCTGAAAGAAGTTTTACTGCTGATAAAACGTTATCAAACAGCATTACATGCTAGAGAGAAATCATTCGTGAAAGAAAGAGTCAATACATGAGGCAAACTTCATCATTTTCCTATTTTAAGGAACTGCTGCAGCCGCCCCAACCTTCAGCAAGGTTCACCACCCTGGTCAGTCAGCAGCCATCAACACTGAAGCAACATATTCCACCAGCAAAACAATCACAACTTGCCAAAGGCTTAGATGATGGTTAACAATTTTTAGCAATAAAAATTCTTGAATTAAGGTATCCATATATTTGAGCCATAATGCTATTGTACACTTAATAGACTACAGGATAAGGTAACTATAACATTTATATGCACTGGGAAACAAAAAAAAAATTGGATGACTCACCTAATTGTGATATTTGCTTTATTGTAGTGGTCTAGAACAAAACCACCACTATATCAGACATTGCCTATGTTGACTGGATACTATAAAAATTATCATTAGAAGGGGGAAAAAAGAAATATAATCCTACAAATTTTCCTCACTAGTGTCTTGTGAGTAAATATAAAGGGGATTATGAAAATGGTAGAGAGAAAGTATGAGGTAGAGAGAGTACAAGTAAAATCAGCACAGGTATACAGAGTAAGTATAGATATGTATCATAGAATTCACACATATTACACATAGG
This sequence comes from Physeter macrocephalus, assembly GCF_002837175.3. Taxonomy (NCBI): domain Eukaryota; kingdom Metazoa; phylum Chordata; class Mammalia; order Artiodactyla; family Physeteridae; genus Physeter; species Physeter macrocephalus. The sequence continues at coordinate 78,596,984 of NC_041223.1, read as the reverse complement.
AACAGAGTTAAATTTTGTTTTATGCTAAATTTTTTTTTGTGGGGGGTTTGCACTTTTTTAAACATCTTTATTGCAGTACAATTGCTTTACAATGTTGGGTTAGTTTCTACTGAAAAATAAAGTGAAACAGCACAGCTCTATGTATACACATACCCTACATCCCCTCTTTCTAGAGTCTCCCTCCCACACTCCCTATCTTGCCCCTCTAGGTGGTCACAAAGCACTGAGCTGATCTCCATGTGCTATGCGGCTGCTTCCCACTAGCTATCTATTTTATATTCGGTAGTGTGTATATGTCAATGCTACTCACTCACTTTGTCCCAGCTCTAGCTATCTACTTTATATTCGGTAGTGTGTATATGTCAATGCTACTCACTCACTTTGTCCCAGCTTACCCTTCCACCTCCCCATGCTCTTAAGCCCATTTTCTACATCTGTATCTTTATTCCTGTCCTGATCCTATGTTCTTCAGAACCATGTTTTTTTTAAGATCCCATATATATGTGTTAGCATACGGTATTTGTTTTTCTCTTTCTGACTTCCTTCACTCTGTATGACAGACTCTAGATCCATCCACCTCACTATAAACAACTCAATTTCGTTTCATTTGATAGCTGAGTAATATTCCATTGTATATATGTGCCACATCTTCTTTATCCATTCATCTGTTGATGGACACGTATGTTGATTCCATGTCCTAGCTTCTGTAAATAGTGCTACAATGAACATTGTGGTACATGACACTTTTTGAATTATGGTTTTCTCAGAGTATGTGCACAGTAGTGGTATTGCTGGGTCATATGGTAGTTCTATATTTAGTTTTTTAAGGAACCTCCATACTTTTCTCCATAGTGGCTGTATCAATTTACATTCCCACCAACAGTGCAAGAGGGGTCCCTTTCCTCCACACCCTTTCCAGCATTTATTTTTGTAGATTTTTTGATGATGGCCATTCCGACTGCTGTGAGGAGATACCTTATTGTAGTTTTGATTTGCATTTCTCTAATGATTAGTGATGTTGAGCATCCATTCATGAGTTTGTTAGCAATCTGTATATCGTCTTTAGAGAAATGTCTATGTAGGTCCTCTTCCCATTTTTTGATTGAGTTGTTTGTTTTTTTAACATTGAGCTGCATGAGCTGCTTGTATACTTTGGAGATTAATCCTTTGTCAGTTGCTTCATTTGCAAATAGTTTCTCCCATTCTGGGGGTTGTCTTTTTGTCTTGTTTATGGTTTCCTTTGCTGTGCAAAAACTTTTAAGTTTCATTAGGTCCCATTTTTTTTGTTTGTTTTTATTTCCATTTCTCTAGGAGGTGGGTCAAAAAGAATCTTGCTGTGATTTATGTCGTATAGAGTTCTGCCTATGTTTTTCTCTAAGAATTTGATAGTGTCTGGCCTTATATTTAGGTCTTTAATCCATTTTAAGTTTATTTTTGTATATGGTGTTAGGGAGTGTTCTAATTTCATTCCTTTACATGTAGCTGCCCAATTTTCCAAGCACCGCTTATTGAAGAGGCTGTCTTTTCCCCATTGTATTTTTTTGCCTCCTTAATCAAAGATAAGGTGACTATATGTGTGTGGGTTTATCTCTGGGCTTTCTATCCTCTTCCATTGATCTATATTTCTGTTCTTGTGCCAGTACCATACTGTCTTGATTACTGTTGCTTTGTAGTATAGTCTGAAGTCAGGGAGCCTGATTCCTCCAGTTCCATTTTTCTTTCTCAAGATTGCTTTGTCTATTCAGGATCTTTGGTGTTTCCATATAGATTGTGAATTTTTTTATTCTAGTTCTGTGCAAAATGCCAGTGGTAGTTTGATAGGGATTGCACTGGATCTGTAGATTGCTTTGTGTAGTATAGTCATTTTCACAATGTGGATTCTTCCAATCCAAGAATATGGTACATCTCTCCATCGATTTGTATCATCTTTAATTTCTTTCATCAGTGTCTTATAATTTTCTGCATACAGGTCTTTTGTCTCCTTAGGTAGGTTTCCTCCTAGGTATTTTATTATTTTTGTTTCAGTGGTAAATGGGAGTGTAGCCTTAATTTCTTTTTCAGATTTTTCATCATTAGCCTATAGGAATGCAAGAATTTTTTTTGCATTAATTTTGCATTAATTTGCTACTTTACCAAATTCATTGATTAGCTCTACTAGATTTCTGGTAACATCTTTAGGATTCTCTGTATACAGACTCATATCATCTGCAAACACTAACAGTTTTACTTCTTCTTTACAGATTTAGATTCCTTTTATTTCTTTTTCTTCTCTGATTTCTGTGGCTAAAAGTTCCAAAACTATGTTGAATAACAGTGGTTAGAGTGGACAAACTTGCCTGGCTCCTGAATTAGAGGAAAGATTTTCAGTTTTTCACCATTGAGTACGATGCTTGTTGTGGGTTTATGCTTACTTTCTGGAGAGTTTTTTAAGAAATGGTGTTGAATTTTGTCGAAAGCTTTTTCTGCATCTATTGTGATGATCTCATGTTTTTTATCCTTCAGTTTGTTAATATGTTGTGTCACATTAATTGATTTGCATATGTTGAAGAATCCTTGTGCCCCTAGGATAAATCTTACTTGATCATGGTGTATTATCCTTTTAATGTGCTGTTGGATTCTGTTTGCTAGTGTTTTCTTGAGGATTTTTGCATCTATGTTCATCAGTGATATTGGCTGGCAGTTTTTTTTGTGACAACTTTGTCTGGTTTTGGTATCAGGGTTATGGTGGCCTCATAGAATGAGTTTGGGAGTGTTCCTCCCTCTGCTATATTTTGGAAGATTTGAGAAGGATAGGTGTTAGTTCTTCTCTAAATGTTTGATAAAATTTGCCTGTGAAGCCATCTGGTCCTGGGCTTTTGTGTGTTGGAAAATTTTTAATCACAGTTTCAATTTCATTGTTTGTGATTGGTCTGTTTATATTTTCTGTTTCTTTCTGGTTCAGTCTCAGAAGGTTGTACTTTTCTAAGAATTTGCCCATTTCTACCAGGTTGTCCATTTTACTGGCATATAGTAGCTTGTAGTAGTCTCTCATGATAGTTTGTATTCTGGCAGTGTCAGTTGTTATTTCTTTTACATTTCTAATTCTGTTGATTTGAGTCTTCTCCCTTTTTTCCTTGATGGCTAATGGTTTATTAATTTTGTTGATCTTCTCAAAGAACCAGTTTATAGTTTTTTTTGATGTTTGCTATTCTTTCTTTCATTTTTCTTCTTCACTATTTATGATCTGATCTTTATGATTTCTTTCCCTGTTGTAACTTTAGGATTTTTTTATTCTTTCTCTAATTGCTTTAGCTGTAAGGTTAGGTTGTTTATTTGAGATGTTTCTATTTGCTTGAGATAGGATTGTATTGTTATAAACTTTCCTCTTAGAACTGCTTTTGCTGCATCCCATAGTTTTGGGTCATCGTGTTTTCATTGTCATTTGTGTCTAGTTATTTTTTGATTTCCTCTTTGATTTCTCAGGTGATTTCTTGGTTATTTAGTAGCATATTGCTTAACCTCCATGTTTTTGTATTTTTTTTTTTTCTTTTGTGGTATGCGGGCCTCCCTCTGTCGCGGCCTCTCCCGTTGCAGAGCACAGGCTCCGGACGCGCAGGCCCAGCGGCCATGGCTCACGGGCCCAGCCGCTCCGCGGCATGTGGGATGCCTCCCAGACCGGGGCGCGAACCCGGTTCCCCTGCATTGGCAGGCGGACGTGCAACCACTGCGCCACCAGGGAAGCCCCATGTTTTTGTATTTTTTACCGTTTTTTTTTTTTCCTGTAATTGACATCTAGTCTCATAGCATGGTAGTTGTAAAAGATACTTGTAACGATATCAATTTTCTTAAATTTACCAAGGCTTCATTTGTGACCCAAGATACGATCTATTCTGGAAAATGTTCCATGAACACTTGAGAAGAAAGGGTACTCTTTTGTTTTTCAATGGAATGTCCTATAAGTATCAATTAAGTGCATCTTGTTTAATGTGTCATTTAAAGCTTGTGTTTCAAGGAGCTTCAAGATGGCAGAAGAGTAAAACGTGGAGATCACCTTCCTGCCCACAAATACATCAGAAATAGAACTACATGTGGAAAAACTCCTACAGAACACCTACCGAACGCTGGAAGAATACCTCAGACCTCCCAAAATGCAAGAAACTCTCCACGTACCTGGGTAGGGTAAAAGAAAAAAGAAAAAACAGAGCCATAAGAATAGGGACGGTACCTGCACAAGTGGGAGGCAGCTGTGAAGGAGGAAAGGTTTCCACACACTAGGAAGCCCCTTCGTGGCCAGAGACTGCTGGTGGCAGAAGGGAGAAGTTTGGAGCCATGGAGGAGAGCACAGAAACAGGGGTGCAGAGAGCAAAGCAGAGAGATTCCCACAAGGAGGATCAGTGCCAACCAGCACTCACCAGCCTGAGAGGCTTGTCTGCTCACCTGCCAGGACGGGTGGGGATGGGAGGTGAGGCTCGGGCTTTGGAGGTCAGATCCCAGGGAGAGGACTCTGGATGCCTGCATGAATGCAGCCTAAAGGGGGCTAGTGCACCACGGCTAGCTGGGAGGGAGTCTGGGAAAAAGTCTGGAACTGCTGAAGAGGCAAGAGACTTTTTCTTGCCTCTTTGTTTAATGGTGCACGAGGAGAGGGGATTCAGAGAGCTGCTTAAAGGAGCTCCAGAGATGGGTGTGAGCTGTGGCTATCAACGCAGACATGAGAGATGGGCGTGAGAAGCTAAGGCTGTTGCTGCAGCCACAAAGAAGCCTGTGTGCAAGCACAGGTCTCTATCCACCCCTCCCCTCCTAGGAGCCTGTGCAGCCCACCACTGCCAGGGTCCCTTGATCCAGGGACAACATCCTTGCGGAACACACAGCATGCCTCAGTTTGGTGCAAAGTCACACCAGCCTCTGCCGCTGCGGGCTTGACCTGCATTCCATACCCCTCCCTCCTCCCTGCCTGAGTGAGCCTGAGCTCCCGAAGCAGCTGCTCCTTTATTCCCGTCCTGTCTGAGCGAAGAACAGACACCCTCAGGCGACCTACACACAGAGGCAGAGCCAAATCCAAAGCTGAACCCCGGGAGCTGTGCGAACAAAGAAGAGAAAGGGAAATCTCCCAGCAGCCTCAGAGCAGTGGATTAAATCTCCACAGTCAACTTGATGTACCCTGCATCTGTGGAATACCTGAATAAACAATGAATCATCCCAAATTGAAGAGGTGGACTTTGGGAGCAACAATATATATATTTTTTTCCCTTTTTCTTTTTTTGTGAGTGTGTATTCATATGCTTCTGTGTGTGATTTTGTCTGTATAGCTTTGCTTTCACCATTTGGCTTATGGTTCTGTCTGTCCATTTATGTGTGTGTGTTTGTTTGTTCTTAGTATAGTTTTCACCAGCTATTACCATTGGTGGATTGGGTTTTTGGTTTGGTTGTCTCTTCTTTCTTTTTTTTAATTACTTAAAAACAATTTTTTAATAATTATTTATTGTTTTTATTTTAATAACTTTCTTACTTTCTTTTCTTTTCTTTCTTTCTTTCTTTCTTTCTTTCTTTCTTTCTTTTTTCTTTATTTCTTTCTTTCTCCCTTTTATTCTGAGCTGTGTGGATGACAGGCTCTTGGTGCTCCAGCCAGGCATCAGGGATGTGCCGCTGAGGTGGGAGAGCCAAGATCAGGACGTTGGTCCACCAGAGATCTCCCAGGACCATTTAATATCAAACAGCAAAAATCTCCCAGAGATCTCCACCTCAATGACAAGACCCTGCTCCACTCAATGACCAGCAAGCTACAGTGCTGGGCACCCTATGGCAAACGACTAGCAAGACAGGAACACAACCCCACCCATTAGCAGAGAGGTGGCCTAAAATCATAGTAAGGTCACAGACACCCCAAAACATACCACCAGATGTGGAACTGCACATCAGAAAAACAAGATCCAGCCTCATCCACCAGAAAATAGGCACTAGTCCCCTCCACCAGGAAGCCAACACAACCCACTGAACCAACCTTAACCATTGGGGCAGACACCAAAAACAAGGAGAACTACAAACCTGCAGCCTGAAAAAAGGAGACCCCAAACACAGTAAGTTGAGCAAAATGAAAAGAAAAAAAAAAAACACACAGCAGATGAAGGAGCAAGGTTAAAAACTCACCATATCTAATAAATGAAGAGGAAATAGGCAGTCTACCTGAAAAAGAATTCAGAATAATGATAGTAAAGATGATCCAGAATCTTGGAAATAGAAGGGAGAAAATACAAGAAACGTTTACCAAGGACCTAGAAGAACTAAAGAGCAAACAAACAGATGAACAACACAATAAATGAAATTAAAATTTCTCTAGAAGGGTCAATAGCAGAATAACTGAGGCAGAAGAACAGATAAGTGACCTGGAAGATAAAATAGTGGAAATAACTTCTGCAGAGTAGAATAAAGAAAAAAAGAATGAAAAGAATTGATGATAGTCTCAGAGACCTCTGGGACAATATTTAACGCACCAACATTCAAATTATAGGTGTCCCAAAAGAAGAAGAGAAAAAGAAAGGGACTGAGAAAAGATTTGAAGAGATTATAGTTGAAAACTTCCCAAATATGGGTAAGGAAATAGTTAATCAAGTCCAGGAAGCACAGAGAGTCCCATACAGGATAAATCCAAGGAGAAACACTCCAAGACACATATTAATCAAACTATCAAAAATTAAATGCAAAGAAAAAATATTAAAAGCACCAAGGGAAAAGCAACAAAAAAACATACAAGGGAACCCACTTAAGGTTAACAGCTGCTCTCTCAGCAGAAGCTCTGCAAGCCAGAAGGGAGTGGCAGGACATATTTAAAGGGATGAAAGGGAAAAACCTACAACCAAGATTACTCTACCCAGCAATGATCTCATTCAGATTTGATGGAGAAATTAAAACCCTTCCAGACAACCAAAAGCTAAGAGAATTCAGCACCACCAAACCAACTTTACAACAAATTCTAAAGGAACTTCTCTAGGCAGGAAACAAAAGGGAAGGAAAAGACATACAATAACAAACCCAAAACAATTAAGAAAATGGTAATAGGAACTACAGATCGATAGTTACCTTAAATGTAAATGGATTAAATACTCCAACCAAAAGACATAGACTGGCTGAATGGACACAAAAACAAGACCCGTATATATGCTGTCTACAAGAGACCCACTTCAGACCTAGGGACACATACAGAATGAAAGTGAGGGGATGAAAAAAGATATTCCATGCAAATGGAAACCAGAAGAAAGCTGGAGTAACAATTCTCATATCAGACAAAATAGACTTTAAAACAAAGGATATTACAAGAGATAAAAAAAGACACTACATAATGATCAAGGGATCAATCCAAGTAGAAGATATAACAATTGTAAATACGTATGCACCCAACATTGGAGCACCTCAATACATAAGGCAAATACTAACAGCCAGAAAAGGTGAAATCAAGAGTAAGACAATCACAGTAGGGGACTTTAACACCCCACTTTCACCAATGGACAGATCATCCAAAATGACAATAAATAAAGAAACACAAGCTTTAAATGATACATTAAACAAGATGTATTTAATTGATATTTATAGGACATTCCATACAAAAACAAAAGAATACACTTTCTTCTCAAGTGCTCATGGAACATTCTCCATGATAGATCATATCTTGGGTCACAAATCAAGCCTTGGTAAATTTAAGAAAATTGAAATCATATCAAG
>NC_041223.1:78556307-78588198 GCF_002837175.3 Physeter macrocephalus | reverse complement strand
ATTAATCAAGCTAACAAAAATTAAATTCAAAGAAAAAATATTAAAAGCAGCAAGGGAAAAACAAAAAATAACATACAAAGGAATCCCCATAAGGTTATGTGCTGATTTTTCAGCAGAAACTCTGCAGGTCAGAAGGGAGTGGCAGGATATATTTAAAGTGATGAAAGGGAAAAACCTACAACCAAGATTACTCTACCCAGCAATGATCTCATTCAGATTTGATGGAGAAATTAAAACCCTTCCAGACAACCAAAAGCTAAGAGAATTCAGCACCACCAAACCAACTTTACAACAAATTCTAAAGGAACTTCTCTAGGCAGGAAACAAAAGGGAAGGAAAAGACATACAATAACAAACCCAAAACAATTAAGAAAATGGTAATAGGAACTACAGATCGATAGTTACCTTAAATGTAAATGGATTAAATACTCCAACCAAAAGACATAGACTGGCTGAATGGACACAAAAACAAGACCCGTATATATGCTGTCTACAAGAGACCCACTTCAGACCTAGGGACACATACAGAATGAAAGTGAGGGGATGAAAAAAGATATTCCATGCAAATGGAAACCAGAAGAAAGCTGGAGTAACAATTCTCATATCAGACAAAATAGACTTTAAAACAAAGGATATTACAAGAGATAAAAAAAGACACTACATAATGATCAAGGGATCAATCCAAGTAGAAGATATAACAATTGTAAATACGTATGCACCCAACATTGGAGCACCTCAATACATAAGGCAAATACTAACAGCCAGAAAAGGTGAAATCAAGAGTAAGACAATCACAGTAGGGGACTTTAACACCCCACTTTCACCAATGGACAGATCATCCAAAATGACAATAAATAAAGAAACACAAGCTTTAAATGATACATTAAACAAGATGTATTTAATTGATATTTATAGGACATTCCATACAAAAACAAAAGAATACACTTTCTTCTCAAGTGCTCATGGAACATTCTCCATGATAGATCATATCTTGGGTCACAAATCAAGCCTTGGTAAATTTAAGAAAATTGAAATCATATCAAGTATCTTTTCTGACTACAACACTATGAGACTAGATACCAATTACAGGAAAAAATCTGTAAAAACTAAAAATAAAGGGAGGCTAAACAATTCACTACTTAATAACCAAGAGATCATTGAAGACATCAAAGAGGAAATCAAAAAATACCTAGCAACAAATGACAATGAAAACATGCCAACCCAAAACCTATGGGATGTAGCAAAAGCAGTTCTAAGAGGGAAGTTTATAGTAATACAATACTACCTTAAGAAACAAGAGACATCTCAAATAAAGAAACTAATCTTACACCTAAAGCAATTACAGAAAGAACAAAAAAAATTCCACAGTTGGCAAAATGAAAGAAATAATAAATATTAGATCAGAAATAAATGAAAAGAAATGAAGGAAACAATAGCAAAGATCAATAGAAATAAAAGTTGGTTCTTTGAGAGACAAACAAAATTGATAAACCATTAGCCAGACTTATCAAGAAAAAGAAGGGAGAAGACTCAGATCAATAGAATTAGAAATCAAAAAGGAGAAATAACAACTGACACTGCAGAAATACAAAGGATCATGAGAGATTACTACAAGCAACTCTATGCCAATAAAATGGACAACATGGAAGAAACGGACAAATTCTTAGAAATGCACAACCTTCCGAGACTGAACCAGGAAAAAATAGAAAATATGAACAGACCAATCAGAAGCACTGAAATTGAAGCTGTGATTAAAAATCTTCCAACAAGCAAAAGCCCAGGACCAGATGGCTTGACAGGTGAATTCTATCAAACATTTAGAGAAGAACTAAGAACTATCCTTCTCAAACTCTTCCAAAATATAGCAGAGGGAGGAACACTGCCAAACTCATTCTATGAGGCCACCATCACTCTAATACCAAAACCAGACAAAGATGTCACAAAAAAAGAAAACTACAGACTGATATCACTGATGAACATACATGAAAAAATCCTCAACAAAATACTAGCTAAAGAATCCAACAGCACATTAAAAGCATCATACTCCATGATCAAGTGGGGTTTATCCCAGGAATGCAAATATTCTTCCATATGCGCAAATCAATCAGTGTGATACACCTTACTAACAAATCGAAGGAGAAAAACCATATGATCATCTCAGTAGATGCAGAGAAAGCTTTTGACAAAATTCAACACAGATTTATGATAAAAACCCTCCAGAAAGTAGGCATAGAGGGTACTTACCTCAACATAATAAAGGCAATATATGACAAACCCACAGGAAACATCGTTCTCAATGGTGAGAAACTGAAATAATTTCCACCACGATCAGGAACAACACAAGGTTGCCCACCATCACCACGCTTATTAAACATTGTTTTGGAAGTTTAGGCACAGCAACCAGAGAAGAAAAAGAAATAAAATGAATCTAAATTGGAGAAGAAGAAGTAAAGCTGTCACTGTTTGCAAATAACATGACACTATACACAGAGAATCCTAAAGATGCTACCAGAAAACTACTAGAGCTAATCAATGAATTTGGTAAAGTAGCAGGATACAAAATTAATGCACAGAAATCTCTTGCATTCCTATACAGTAATGATGAAAAATCTGAAAGTGAAATTAAGAAAACACTCCCATTTACCATTGCAACAAAAAGAATAAAATATCTAGGAATAAACCTACCTAAGGAGACAAAAGACCTGTATGCAGAAAATTATAAGACACTGATGAAAGAAATTAAATATGATAAAAATTGATGGAGATATATACCATGTTCTTGGATTGGAAGAATCAATATTGTGAAAATGACTCTATTACCTAAAGCAATCTACAGATTCAATATAATCCCTATCAAAATACCACTGGCATTTTTAACAGAACTAGAACAAAAAATTTCACTCTTTGTATGGAAACACAAACAATCCTGAAGAGCCAAAGCAATCTTGAGCAAGAAAAATGGAACTGGAGGAATCTGGCTCCCAGACTTCTGACTATACTACAAAGTAACAGTAATCAAGAGAGTATGGTACTGGCACAAAAACAGAAATATAGATCAATGGAACAAGATAGAAAGTCCAGAGTAAAAGACACTCACATAGGGTCACCTTATTTTTGATCAAGGAGGCAAGAATATACAATGGAGAAAAGACAACCTCTTCAATAAGTGGTGCTGGGAAAACTGGACTGGTACATGTAAAAGAATGAAATTATAACACTCCCTAACACCATACACAAAAATAAACTCAAAATGGATTAAAGACCTAAATGTAAGGCCAGACACTATCAAACTATCAGAGGAAAACTTAGGCAGAAAACTCTATGACATAAATCAAAGCAAGATACTTTTGACCCACCTCTTAGAGAAGTAGAAATAATAAAAACAAAAATAAACAAATTGGACCCAATGAAACTTAAACGCTTTTGCACAACAAAGAAACCATAAACAAGACCAAAAGACAACCCTCAAAATGGGAGAAAATATTTGGAAATGAAACAAACGACAAAGGATTTATCTCCAAAATTTAAAAGCAGCTCATGCAGCTCAATATCAAAAAAACAAACACCCCAGTCCAAAGATGGGCAGAAGACTTAAATAGACATTTTACTAAAGAAGATATACAGATTGCCAACAAACACATGAAAGAATGCTCAACATCATTAATCATTAGAGAAATGCAAATCAAAAGTACAATGTGATATCATGTCACACCAGTCAGAATGGCCATCATCAAAAAATTTCCAAACAATAAATGCTGGAGGGTGTGGAGGAAATGGTACTCTCATACACTGTTGGTGGGAATGTAAATTGATGCAGCCCCTATGGAGAACAGTATGGAAGTTCCTTAAAAAACTAAAAATAGAACTACCATATGACCCAGCAATCCCACTAACTGGGCATATACCCTTAGAAAACCATAATTCAAAAAGAGTCATGTACCACAATGTACACTGCAGCTCTATTTACAATAGCCAGGACATGGAAGTAACCTAAGTGTCAATCGACAGATGAATGGATAAAGAAGATGTGGTACATATATACAATGGAATATTACGTAGCCATAAAAAGAAATGAAATTGAGTTATTTATAGTGAGGTGGATGGACATAGAGTTAGTCATACAGAGTGAAGTAAGTCAGAAAGAGAAAAACACGTATCGTATGCTAACACGTATATATGGAATCTAAAAAAAAAAAAATGGTCATGAACAACCTAGGGGCAAGACAGAAATAAAGACACAGACCTACTAGAGAAAGGACTTGAGGACACGGGTATGGGGAAGGGTAAGCTGGGACAAAGTGAGAGAGTGGTAGTGTATATATGGACGTATATACACTACCAAATGTAAAATAGATAGCTAGTGGGAAGCAGTCACATAGCACAGGGAGATCAGCTCAGTGCTTTGTGACCAACTAGAAGGGTGGGATAAGGAGGGTGGGAAGGAAGGAGATGCAAGAGGGAAGAGATATGGGGATATATGTATATGTATAACTGATTCACTTTGTTATAAAGCAGCAACTAACACACCATTGTAAAGCAATTATACTCCAATAAAAATGTAAAAAAACCAAAAAACCAAAAGCTTGCATTTCCTTATTTATTTTCATTTGGATGAACTGTCCATTGGTGAAAGTGGGGTGTTAAAGTCCCCTACAATGATTGTGTTGCTGTCGATTTTCCCTTTTATGGCTGTTAGCATTTACCTTATGTAACAAGATGCTCCTATGTTGGGTGCATATATATTTACAATTGTTATATCTTCTTCTAAGATTGATCCCATGATCATTATGTAGTGTCCTTGTCTTTTGTAATAGTTTTTATTTTAAAATCCATTTTGTCTGATATGAGAATTGGTACTCCAGCTTTCTTTTGATTTCCATTTGCATGGAATATCTTTTTCCATTCCCTCTCTTTCATTCTGTATGTGTCCCTAGGTCTGAAGTGGGTCTCTTGTAGATAGCATATATACAGGTCTTGTTTTTATATCCATTCAGCCAGTATATATCTTTTGGTTGGAGCATTTAATCCATTTACATTTAAGGTAATTATCAATATGTAATTTCCTATTACCATTTCTTAATTGTTTTTGGTTTGTTTTTGTTGGTCTTTTCTTTCTCTTGTGTTTCCTGCCTAGAGAAGTTCCTTTAGCATTGTTGTAAAGCTGGTTTGGTGGTGCTGAATTCTCTTACGTTTTGCTTGTTTGCAAAATTTTAACTTCTCTGTCGAATGTGAATGGGATCCTAGCTGGGTAGAGTAATCTTGATTGTAGGTTTTTCCCTTTCAGCCCTTTAAATATGTCCTGCCACTCCTTTCTGGGTTGCAGAATTTCTGCTGAAAGATCAGCTGCTAACGTTATGGGGATTCCCTTATATATTATTTTTTGTTTTTCCCTTGATGTTTTTAATATTTTTCCTTTGTATTTAATTTTAATAGTTTGATTAATATGTGTCTTCGCATGTTTCTCTTTGGATTTATCCTGTATGGGACTCTCTGCACTTCCTGGATTTGATTGACTATTTCCCTTCCCATGTTAAGGATATTTTGAACTATAATCTCTTCCAATATTTTCTCAGACACTTTCTTTTTCTCTTCTATTTCTGGGACCCCTGCAATTCGAATGTTGGTGTGTTTATTGTTGTCCCAGAGGTCTCTGAGACCGTCCTCAATTCTTTTCATTGTTTTTTCTTTATTCTCTCTGTGGTAGTTATTTCCACTATTTTATCTTCCAGGTTACTTATCCATTCTTCTGCCTCATTTATTATGCTATTACTTCCTTCTAGAGAATTTTAAATTTCATTTATTGTGTTGTTCATCATTGTTTGTTTGCTCCTTATTTCTTCTAGGTCCTTGTTAAACATTTCTTGTATTTTCTCCATCCTATTTCTAAGATTCTGGATCATCTTTACTATCATTACTGTGAATTCCTTTTCAGGTAGACTGCCTGTTTCCTCTTCATTTGTTTGGACTGGTGGGTTTTTATCTTTCTCCTTCTTCTGTTACATATTTCTCTGTCTTCTCATTTTGTTAACTTACTGTGTTTGTAAGTCTGTTTAACTTACTCCACCAGGTGTGCTGACTTCCGAGTTGCCTTTTAAAGTTACAAGTAAGATCATATCTCTCCCATAATCTTAGTATATCACCCAGTCACCCCACCCCATGTAGTTTCTTAAAGTGAAATTATCATTTTGTTCACATAAACATCTATACGTCATTTTTTATATTGGCTCTCTTAGTAATCCCTCCAAACCAAAAAGAACACAATCTCTCAACTGGTGAATTGGTAAAGAACTAAAACAGTGATTTTCCTGGCAGTCCAGTGGTTAGGACTCTGCACTTTCATTGTGAAGGGCCTAGGTTCAATCTCTGGTCGGGGCACAGCCAAACAGTAAGAAAACAAAAATGAATGTGTTACATCCAAACAGTATGATATTCTTCAGCAACAAAACCTAGTGAAACTGATACACAAGACAATAAATGCATTATGATAAATTAAATAAGCTCTACTCAAAAGTCAACATACAGGACAATTTCATTCATATGACATTGTGTTATAGGTAAAACTGTGGGGAAAAAAAAACATTACAAAAATGTTTGTAATGGTTGTGTGTTGGGGGGTGGTTTGAAACAAGAGTGACTGAAGTAATTTTTGAGTGTGATGAATGTGTTCTACATCTTGATTGTGTTGCTGTTATATGAATGTATTCTTCGTCAAACATTCAGAAATATATACTAAAAGTAATTAATTTTACCACATGTAATTATACCCTTATATTATATATCTCTAAAAAAATGAAAAAGAAAGAACACTGTGTTTAACATTATGCAAGTTCAAGCTGGGAAATGCCTTTTCCTAATCCTGCTTAATTCTGTATCTTGTGCATGTCATCTCACACACTAAGGCTTAAGTTGTGAGGAGTTTTTAAAATGTGCATTTCACACATTTTCAAGTATAATACTGACTCAGAAAAATTTTTTCTTACATGCTGACTTTATAATATAATCTGTGAATACTAGACAACTCCTCTGGAAACAAATCACTGAACATCATCTCTGTGATAGTTCTGAGATGATCATATGTGAAGGCACCTATTCTCACTTCTGGTGATCTTTAGGAACAACAAGGACAACTTGTCATCAATAAAGAAGAAGTAAACCATTAAAGTGGTTGGATGGAGAAGTGTTCCTGTAAAAGTAAAAGATATACAAATATGTACAGATTTTATAGTGTGTTTGGCTATGGCAAAATAGTTCAGAATTTCTGCAATACAAAATATTTTGAAGGAGAAGGTAAACATACCTGGAGAAGTTTATTATGTTTGTCATGTCAAGAAGACATTCATCAGCTACTTTCTCATTTTTTTTTTCCCCCATGGGATTCTTTTGCTTCACTATCTCTTCACCACATTAAAGGTAGAAACAATGAGGGAAAGAATTCTGGTGTAAAGGACAAAAGGGCTGTTTTTGTTTATTTTTCCCCCCACTCCCCTCACTGGTGACTTAATTACCATGTGATCTTCTGCTCCAGTACCAACATTTGGGGAAAAAAAAAGAAAAATTTTATGTATAAGCTAGTTAACAAATTTAGTTTAAAAAGTTGGGCTAAAAAATTACTTATTACTGCCAGTTAAATCTATACCATATCATTCCTAATATAAGTAATTACATTTATTTAACACTAAAATAGTTTAAATTATTTTTGTAGGCAAACTTGTAGATTCTGAAAGCAGGTCTGAAGTTAAAAATCATGATAACTATATTTTATTCTAATTTCAAATAGTATCCCTGTTGTATTTAAATATAGCTGCAAAAGATATTAGCATTTTGTGAAAAAAATCACTTTGAATTTTCTATTATTTTTATAGCAATTAAATGTTTTTAAAGAACAAATTAAGGCTTTTAAAATGGTGTAAAACTTAGTTTAGAATCAGCATTGTTTCTTCAGTCTTTTTCACAATTTTCTTGTGCTTGTTTTTTAAAAAAAATTCTTCATGTTTATCAATTTGCCTTTTAATTTTGTTGCTTCAAATCAATGTTCAATCACAATTTCAAGCTATACAAAAACAATAAGATGTTGCCACTGATTGTGGAATAAATTGCAGGTGTTCTATTTATAAAATGTGTATAGAAATGAAATAAATACCTTTCAATACCAAGGTTGTCCATTAAGTTTAATTATTTACTTTAAAGTCTCCTTTCAGTAACTAATTTTTTTATTATTTGTATCAAGTTTAATAATAGGTATGGTATAGTAAAAAAAAATCTAGTCTTTAAAGGTGTTTTGTATCTATTAATCTTGTTTTCAGGTTTCCTCAGCTGAATAAACATATGGATAATGAACAAAAATTTTAAGGTAAAACATTTTTAAGTGTATGTATTAAGTGTCCCCTCTCTCCAGGTGCTGCTTGCATTTGCCAGTGGACTAGTCAGCAAATAAAATGTGAACTATGCTATAACAACTGAGATCTGGCTTTCATGATTAAATGTTTGTCAACAGATTTGTTGGGGCTGTTTAAAAAAAATCAACGAAGAGAATTAGGAAAGTTGAATTAAACTCCATCATAGTAAATCAAATATGCAGAATAGTAAAGGGCTTACAAAGAGCTACTGGCGTTATGTGATCATTTTCAATAATTGTGCTTAGCAATTAGTTCCCAATGCCAGACTGTAAACTATATAAGCCCAGGATAAAGATTATGTGAAGTGTGCCACCTCTTTCTTCATCATTATTAGGAATTTAAATCTTCTGTGTTCACACTAAAATGTCTTTACTTTTCTGAAGTGATAGCTTAAATAGAAATTTCTTCTTTTTTTTCTTTCTCTTAATATTTCTACTTGGAAAATATAAAGAATGCTACTTAAAAGGTCACTAAATCCAAAAATGTTGTAACAAATAAGAGACAGTCAATATACTCCTTCTCTTTTGGAAGTTGATACAGTTACAGAAAAATAATCTGGGGTGCTGTGGCTTTCTCTGAACTAATTATTAAACATTCTAATATAAAAACATTACACATAAATGATAATCTTTAGTATTCTTCAAAATAACTTGTTGATATGAATTTTTAATTGAAGCATTTCTGATGGAATTCTAATTAAATAAGACTTACTGCATATGCATTTATCAGTTCTACCTTTTCCCTAAGATGTCACTTAGTGATATTATAGAAAAGGAAAGTATATTTCCTATATTTTCAATGGGAAAAATAATTAGAGAAAAGAATCAGAACAAATGTTAACAGATTGTAGCAATATTAAATGAAGATAGAGGAGTGCTAACAGATGAAATAAGTTGGCAGAAGCTGCAGCTTAGAACATTACACCGCTTTCTTCAGAGAAGATCAGTGATCCTGCCCAAAGAAGCTAGGGGAAGCTTTGGATTGGGAAACACTAAGAATATCAGAGGTAAGTCATGAGGTTGAAAACCAGGGAAATTATCTGAAGTTACACAGGGCAGTTAAACTATCAATTTCCCTCCCTCCCTTCATATTGAGAATGCCAAAGAGCTATGAATCAATATTGTCTTACAGAAACTGTACCTGGAGCAAAGACTTCCCCTTAAAGTGCAGCAAGGCAACTAGCTCTGAGACCAGACTCAGAAAATGAAAAATGCCTTTGGAAATATCCTTCCCACATAAACAGAGTCCTTAGTCCCAAATGCTAAACATCATTCTTAAATATAATTGGAGTGTTTTGGATCAACAGATGTGAAATTAAATGAACAAGATGAAAAAAGATAAACAAATGATTAAACAATAAATCTGTGACTGAAGAAATAGAAATAATTCCAGGAGGATAATAGAACTTTTAGAGATCTGCTATTCACAGAGTCAACAAGGAGATATTAAAATTCTAAAGGAGAACAGAGTGTTACAAAAAGTCTTTGTAAAAGTGTATAAAAAACATTTTAAAACATATATATATATAATATTCAAATTAAGAGATAGACTTCCAGTTTCAGGTTTAATATGTTAAAAAAATTGGAAATTGTCCAAGCATAGCAATAAGAAAAAAGCTGAATGAACTAAAAATCAACACTTTTTATTAGAATATCAGAAAACCAAGGTCAAGGATAAAACCCTATCTAGATATCTGAAGAAACAGGTGAATACAGAGACCAAAAGATGATTCTTAGAAAGGAGCCATAAAATTAATACATTGGTAAATTGATAAAATTGGTAAACCTCTGGCCAGGTTAACAAAGGAGAAAAAAGAGAAAAGACACAGTGTATCAATATCAGAAATAAAAGAGGGGACATCTTTACTGATCCTAGACATAAAAATAATAAAGGAATATGCAACTCAATACCCACAGATTTGATAACTTAGATGAAATTGACCAATTTCTTATATGGCACAAACTTCAAAATTCATACAGGAGAAATATATAATCTTAATATCTATATCTATTAATGAAATTAAACCAATAATTAATAACCTTCCAACAAAGAAAGCCCCAGGTACAGATGGTTTCACTGGTGAATCTTACTAAACATTTAAAAAATAAATGAAACTAATTTTCCACAAACTCATCCATGAAATACAAGAAGCAGGAACACTTTCTCACTCATTCTCTGAGGACAAAATTACCCTAATATCAAAACTAGCAAAGACAAGCAATGATCAATAATTTGAATTAAGAACATAATACCACTTACAATGGCATTAAAAAAATAAATACTTATGCATAAGATAACAAAATATGTACAGAAACTGTATATGGAAAGCTACAAAACCCTTGAAAGTAATCAAAGAATATCTGAGAAAATGGAGACATCATGTGTGTTTGTAGACTGAAAGACTCAGTCTTTTTAGAATATCACTTCTTCCCAATTTCATCTATAGATTCTACCTAATCCAAATCAAAATCACAGCAAGAAATTTTAGATACTAACAAACATATAAAATTTACTTGCAAAGGCAAAAGCCCAGAGTAGCCAGTACAATACTAAAGAAGTAAAACAAAGTTAGATGAGTGACACTACCCAACCTGAAAACTTGCTATAAAGTTACAGTAAACAAGAGATCATGGCATTGATTGACAAATAAACAAATGGAACAGAATAGAGAGTTCAGAAATAGAACCATACAAATATAGTGAACTGATCTTTGCCAAAGAGCAAGGGAAATTCAATTCAGAAATGATAACTTTTCCTCAATGGCACTGAAAAAATTGGTCATACATATGCAAACAACAAAACAGCAACCAAACAAACAAAAAAACTAGACACAGACTGCACCCTTCACAAAAGTTGAACATAGATGATAGACCTAAATGCAAAACTTCAAATTATAAAACTCTGAGAAAAAACAGAAGAGAAAATCTTGATGAGCTTGGGTTTGATGATGAGATGTTAGAAACAGAACAAAAAGCACTATCCAAGAAACAAAAAAATTGATAAGTAAGGATTCATTAAAATTTAATACTTCTGCTCTGTGAAAGACACCCTTAAGAAAATGAACTGATAAGCCACATGCTAAGAGAAATTATTTTTAAGATACATATCTGATAGAGGATTTGTATCTAAAATTTTCAAAGAACTCTTAAATTGAAACAAGTCAAAAGAAAATCCCAATTAAAAAAAGGACAACCGATTTGAAAACATACCTCACCAGCGAAGACCTAAAAATACAACAAAGAATATGGAAAGATGTTCAACATAATTTGTCATTAGTACATTGCAAATTAAAACAACAATGACAAATTCAATTGTATAAACACACATATTCCACAGTACACATATTAGATTGGCTAAAATTTAAAAAATAATAATTGACAGTACTAAATGTCAGTGAAAATACAGACCAATAGGAACTCTCATTCATTGCTGGTGGTAATGCAAAATGGTTCAGCCACTTTTAAAGACAGTAGGAAGTTTCTAACAACAACAAACATATTACCACATGATCTAATGATAATGCTCTGCCATTCTCATACAATTAAAATATATGTCCATGCTAAAACCTATCAGTAAATATTTATAGCAGCATTATTCATAATTCCCCAAAACTGGAAGCAACCAAGAAGTCCTTCAATAGATGAAGAGGTAAACAAAGTCTGGTACATTTATACAATGGAATGCTATTCCACAGTAAAAGGAAATCTATCAAGCCACAGAATGACATGGAGAAACCTTAACTGCATAGTGATAAGTGAAAGAAGACAGTATAACAAGGCTAAATGCTATATTATTTCATTTATTTGACATTTTAGAAAATGCAAAACTATAGGGACAATTAAAAAGATCAATTGATTGCCAGAGTTTAAGAATGGGTGAAACGCAGGGGAGGTTTAGGGCAGTAAAACCATTTTGTATGATACTATAACCGAGGACACTTGACATTTTGCATTTCTCAAGAACTACAGAACTGTAACACGAAAAGAGAACTTTAATGAAAGCAAATTAAAAAAAAATATTTAGGGGGTCATGGGATCCCAGGAAAGAATGCAGACTGTGGCAAGAAAATGTAACTGAATTACAAGTATATGAAATAACCTCACTGAACGTGGTAGGGAAAAGTGCTGATTTAAGTATTTTTGGAAAAGAATGACGTCTGTAAAACTAAAGGCAAAATTAACTGTTCATAGGACTTTAGTCTATAAAGTTGTTTTCCATAGAAGTATGGGTTAATCTTTTTGATACTACTATGTATGTATACTGGAAATGAATGCTAAATAAATGGATGGATGATACTGGGAGCTAGTTTCTCATTGCTGCAGTAGGAATTTACAGATAAATAAAAATAGGGTAGAATTATCCATTTGGTAATAGATTGGAGTTGGATACATCATTTGGGGACAAATTTAACTTAATATATATACAAAATGTTTTATGTAGAAGGGATTATAGAACATGTATATACACTTGTTTTGTTTGTTTGTTTGTTTTTGCTTTCTCACCTTATAGGGTCTAAAATAAACACCCCAGCAGCAAGCAGCACACTTACTCCTGGATCTTGGTTTCAAATTCTCCAGTAAATGCAACTGGGGCTCCTTGGAGAAACAGTGGACTCTAAGGCTGGGGCAGAAAATACACAAAAGGAGCCTGGAGTATCTGATAATGTCAGAAAGTAAGAAGTACTCAAAAAAGAAATTACTGATGGGGATATGTCAAAGGGACACAGGAGCCAACTGAAAGAGTCCCCAGTAACTAAGGCAGGAAAAATTTCAGCAGTAGAATAAAGTAGTACTGGTTTACAACCCAAAACGTAAAATATGTATGAGTGTGTGTGTGTGTATATATATATATATATATATGACTAAATTAATACATTGTGGAAAGAAACAATCTCCCATGCAGAAGAATGCCAAATAATTTATCTAGACCCACTCTAGAAAAGGAAGAACATCACTCTCCTTAAGTATGGGCTTCAGATATTGATTTCCTTTCAAAGAGTATTAGAATTCAAAGAGAAAAAAAAATGTGTAATTTTACTGTGAAGAAAACTTACAAACACTACTTCAGCCAGATGATTAATGTCAATATCAACAGTCATAAATCATGGATAGTAATATGATATGATATGATGGAATAAATAGCATACTTTATCTATGTGGACTTTCACTCAAAAACCCATGGCTCCAGTATAATACTGAGGAAAACATCAGAAAAAAATCCAATAAAGGGGCAACTTACAAATTATTTGATCAGTATTCCTCAAAATTCTCAAGGTCATCAAAACCAAGATTAATCTGAGACACTCTGACAGCATGGCACATAAGTATAAAGTAGTACCCTAGGTGGAATCCTGGGGAAAAAGAACATTAGGTGAAAACTAAGGAAATCTAAATATACTATGGTCTCTAGTTAATTAAAATTTTTGAAAAAAAGAAAAAAACTTCCACGGTTCTAATAATATGACATTCTGAAAAAGGCAAAACCATGGATTCAGTAAAAAGATCATTGGTTTCCAGGAGCTTGGGGGGAGAGGGTGAGCATTATGCTTGGTGAAGCACAGGGAATTTTTAGGGCAGCAAAATTATTCTGTATGATAATGTGATGTTGGATACATGATATTGTGCATTTGTCAAAACCCATAGAATTTTACAACACAAAGATTGAAACTTAATGTATGCAGATTGAAAAAAAATTGAAAGGTTGAAGACTGAGACAGATATTAACTATATAATAAATGTATGAAACAACCATATTGTAAGGGAAGAGGGGACAATGTGCTGATCTAAGTAGCTTTGGAAATGAGTGGAGTCCATAAAAAAAAAAGAAAAACTAACTGCACACAAGCAAAGTACTCATTAGACAAATACAAGCACTATTGATAATATTTATCCTCAATATAATGTGCTGAAGTTGCTCAAGTTGTTTCCCATGTGGGTAAAGAGAAACAATTCTGATATTATTATACATATATACTGAATTGAACAATTTCATGAAAGGATGGCAGTTGGTGAGTTTCTCTGTTGAAGTGGATATCCACAGAAAAGCAATGGGAGCCTAGAGTGAAGCATGTGGTAATGGGTTAGAGGTGGATATTCATTATAAATTCATGTTTAATGTAATATAATTGCAGATGTTTACAAAACATTTAGATATATGTACCTAGATGGATTATTACACACACATATATTTCCTTTCTCTGTTAGCCAACGGGGCCTAGAAGCACTGACACTCCAGTAAAAATGAGCATACCTAGTAGCTAGATCTTGGCTTCTAATGCCAAACTCTAAAAAAAGGAATTGAAGCTCCTTGGAGAAATGGCTGATTCTAAGACTTGGGCTAGAAATATACAAGATGACCCTGGTGTACCTTATAATACCAGTAAATAAGGAAGTGCTAAAAAATATAATTCCAATAAATAAATAATAATAAATAAATATCCATAATTCCAGTATAATCATGGAAAAAAATTCACATGATTTCCAACAAAGAGGCATCCTATAATATACCCGATCAATACTCCTTAAAACTAAGTTCATCAAAAATAAGGGCAAACTGAGAAATTGTTACAAACAAAAGGAACCTAAGAAGATAAAACAACTAAGTGTAATGTGGTAGTCTAGATGAGATCCTAAAACATAAAAAGATATTATATAAAGACTAAGGATATCTAAATAAACTATGCATTTTAGCTAATAATAACATAACCATACTTGTACATTAATTCTAACAAAATGCACCATGCTATTATAAGATGTTAATAATAGGGGAACATGGTGTGAAATATATGGGGATTCTCTGTATTATCTTATAAAATTTTCTGTAAATATAAAACTTAAAATATTAAATCTATTTTTAAAAAGTGAAGGAGAGATAAAGACTTCCTCAGGCAATAATAACCGAAAAATTTCACATGCAGCTTAGAAACTCATATACATATAAAGAAGGACATCAGAAAAGGAATATTTGAAGTAAAATATAATTTTTAATTTTCTTATATTTAATTGCCCTAAAAATAACTTACTTAAAGCAATAATTGTGACTGTGTTAGATGTTTATAGC
Organism: Physeter macrocephalus; assembly: GCF_002837175.3. NCBI lineage: Eukaryota > Metazoa > Chordata > Mammalia > Artiodactyla > Physeteridae > Physeter > Physeter macrocephalus. The sequence goes on along the minus strand of NC_041223.1, from coordinate 78,572,743 downwards.
ATATGTAAAAATTAAATGAATAACATAAGGGACAATGCCACAAGAGGGAAGAATTGGGATTATTCTGTTAAAAGACACTTGCACTACATGTGAAGAAGTACAATATTATTAGAAAATGGGTATACATTATTGCAAAATACATTTTGTCTATCCTAGGGCAACCACCAAAATATTTTTTAAAAAATATAAACGAAATGTTCAGAGAAGAGATTAAATGGAATCATAAGTGATGTTCAGTTAAAACCAGGAAAGGCAGAAAAAGAAATTATAAAGAAACAAAAGCCAAAAGAAATGAATAACAACAATAAAAGAGCAAGATGGCAAATTATAATCTAACTATATCAATAAACACTTTAAATGTAAGTGATATAAACATACCAGTTAAGTGACAGAGATTATCTAGAGAAGATGCAACTACATGCTGTCTACAAGAGACCCCCTTTACATATAAAGACCTACTTTAAACCTGAAGATATAGGGTAAAGAGATAAAAGGATGGAGAAAAATATACCGTGATAAAACTAATCAAAGAAAGCAGAGGTAATAGTGACTTCAGATAAAACTGACTACTAAAAAAGGATGATAATCAGGGATAAAGGGAAACATTACCTAATGATAAAGGGGACAATTTTCCAAGATGTAATAATCTTTAATGCGTACACATGTAACAACAGAATGTCAAAATGCATGGTGCAATAAACTTTTATAACTGAAAACAGATATAGACAAATTCACAATTATTTTTGGAGATGTCAATGTCCCTTGCTCATTAATTGATGTATTATACAGGCAGAAAATCAGTAATGATAAAGATGATTTAAACAGAATTCTTAATCAACTTAACCTAACATAGAATTTCTTCACATTTTTTTTTGCCATGAACCAGTATGGAAGTCTGATGAAGTCTATGGATCCCTAAGAACAGTGTTTTTAAATGCATACAAGAAATACATAAAATCACAAAGAATATCAATTATATTGAAATGCAGCAGGCAAAATATTTTTTAAATATTTGATATATAGCAATATAAGTGCTTCTTATTAAAATATCAACAATATCTAGTAATTGATACAATTACTGTAATTTTAAAGTAATAATATGGGTAAAAGGTATCATCAGGTGTCTATAACAACTCTGATGGAGGTGACCAAGCCTCACATCTCAGATACAGCCAAATCTACCCTGGTTTATTACCTACAACCAAAGTTGAACATAGTGCATAGTATTAATTTGAGGTTAGTGAAAATAGGGAAAAAAAACTTATTTTCATATTTCTCATTTGAGTTACAGATCTCCCAAATTCTAGTCATGAACTCAGGGTTAGGGACTCCTGGTCTAACAGCTTTGAACAGCTAAACATCATCAGACTAAAATTGGACTAAGTTAAATCCTAAAGTGACTTTGACAGGTCAAGATGTAAAATTTCTGTCTTTTACCTCTGGAGGCTAAAAGTAACTACTCTGACAGGTGGAGTTTTCAAGAAAGACTTCATGAGACAAAGGAGGTTATTTATATGTTTAATTGGTTTGCTGAGTATTTAATATAAAAATGGTTGTTTAATAGTATTTAATTTTACATCAATCTAAAATGATTATTTAGAAATAGGAAGAAACTTTCATTGATCATAAAAATTTATAAATGTAATAATCCTGCAAGTTTTATCAATATATTTAAAGATTTCTATCAGAATTTTCTTTGTTCTCTTTGCCATTTTAGGCTCTCAGAAATCTGAGAAACAAAGTGTTATACTAGCCCATGTATCCATACATGGAGTTATCTGTCAGGTCACCAATAAATTATAATGTATCACTAAATTGTTAATATAATCAAAGAATGAATTTACCCTTTAGTGGACACCTAAGATTTGTCCTATTTATTTATTTATCACAGCTAGTTTGTAGAGGAATAAGAACATCAGTTTGAGACGGATTTCTAAGAAAAAAATGATAATGATTCATTAGTCTCTTGTGAATAAGCAGTATTATATTAAAATTACCAAATTTTGAGGTTTTTGAACCACAGAAAGAAAATATGATTTTGCAGAGTTCTTGTTAAAATATTTAATCACTAGTACATTGGTTTCTTTAAAGATTTAATGCCAGTGGATATACTATACCACTATATTACACTTTGTGGCTTTTGAAATTTTAAAGATGAAAGGTGATTTCAAGCACAAAATGCTATTATATAATTACATGTCACTTTTTATTAAAACTAAATATAAGTGATCCTCCTGGGCTGTTATCATTCAGCTGTTGATGAAAACCAATTTCATTTTATGTAAATAGCATTTACTTTAATAAGAATAAACTTGAAAGATATTTTTAATGTGTTATTTGTTCAAATGAATAAATAAAAGTTTAATTTAAAAAAAAGCACATTTGAACAACCCTCTTTCTAGGAAGGAAAATTGCATATATAAAACTCATTACTTTTAATTGTTTTTCTCACATTTTGAAATGTCATCATTCCTTTTATAAGTGGAAGTTCACATGTTCACAGAAAACCATGTATTATAATTGTAATAAACAGTCTTATCTGCAAGAGATTGCCAAATAGCCATGTTTTCTCCATGATGATTTCTATCAAGAATAAAAATTTCCCTGGAAAATAAAACATAATTAGGGATTTTATGTAGACATTTCAAGCATAAAACAATATTAAATATAAAGAAATACATATTGATATAAATATGGCTTCAGATATCAATATAGATATATTCATAGAAGCAAGTTCAACTATCTCTTTAGAAATTTGAAAATATTTTATTAAAAATTATAAAAATTCAGTATTTTACATTTTCCCTACTATTTGCTTCCTCAATAATTACATAATTTGGAAAAAATACAATATTTCAGTATGGCATAAGATGCTGTTATCTTCTGAGTGTGTCACTACTGAATGAACACAGATGGGTTTTGACATTCTGAGCAGTTATACCCTGCACTTTGGTTCCAGAGTCAGCTGACTGCTTGCATACACGGGAAGCCTGAGACCTAACTCTCAGATCCTTCATTCCACAAACTTGTTCTGTTTGAAATTCTGCCTCTGATGACACCGCTTCCAATGATAATAAGAAATTCTGTAAGATGGACACTTGCACAATGTCTTTAAGTTAGTAGCTTGCAAACAACCCAAAATCATGGGACAAGAAGAAACAGAAACTAGGCAACTTTTAAAATATGTTAACATGGCATGAATTAAAAGTGCACCTGCCTAATAAAGAAGGTAGCTATAGGAGAACTGCCTGTAAAGGCACATAAGCCAAGTGTTTGGGTTAGAAAATTTCCATATGGATATAGAAAGACCAAGTTCTAGAACTTGAGCTTGTCTTTTACTGAAGGAGTTTAAAACTTTGTGCCAGGGCTCATGTTAAGCTTTTACTTATTATCTATAATATAATAATATAATAATTATTTTACATGATATATATTATTATCATAATATATAATCATTGTCTTAATTGCTTTCAGACATTGACATTTAACTTTCTCAACAATCCCATGTTATAATTAGTAAGTTCTCCATTGTGTGCTTGAGGAAATTAAAGCTTAGAATAGATAATTAAGTCTTTCTTGAGGTCAATTTTTTCTCATACCCCACAGCCAATAAATTAGCACAGATTGTCAGCTGGACCTTCCAAATAGGTCTAGAAACTGGCCACTTCTCACTACTTATAGCACTCTAAGTGTGGTCTGAACCACTATCTTTTATGGCTAGAGTCTAGACAATTAGAATAGTGCCTAATTAATTTCTTTGCCCTTGAAGCTTGTCTCCTCCTACTCTCACATCATCTATTCTCCTTATAGTACTGCTATGGACTGAAAGTTTGTGTCCCTCCAGAAACCATATGTTCAGGCCTTAATCCCCAATGTAATAGTATTTGGAGGAGGGGGCCTTTGGGAGATAATTAGGCTTAGATGAGATTGTGGGTGTGTCCCCTTTATGATAGGATTAATGTCCTTATAAAAAGAGGCAAAGACTCAAGACTGACCTCCCTCTCCCTCTCTTTCTTCCCCTCTTCCCTCTCTCTCTCTCTCTATCCTGTGAGGTAACCATGAGAAGATGGCCATCTACAAACCAGGAAGAGAGCCCTCACCAAGAATGTGACCATGTCAGCACCCTCCTCTCAGACTTGCAGCCTCCAGAACCATAGAAACTAAATGTCTGCTGTTTAAGCCACCCAGTCTATGGCATTTTGTTATAGCAGCAGTAACTAAGACAAGTAACCAGAGTGATATTTTTGAAACTGTTAGATAAGAAATTGGAGCTAAATTCAAGGTCCCCTTTGTTCCCAAGAATCAACCCTATCCTATATTAATGACTGTAAATAAAATTCATACTTAACTTCTATGAGTAGAAAATTCTACTTAAGTATTATAAAATTATTTATTTAAAAATTTTGTCTTGATAATTTGTGTTAGTCATCCCTATTACTGCAGTTGATTGGTTTCTAATTCTATTAAAACAGATTTACTTCAAATCACCAGTTAATAAAATCTCAGGTTAGTGAATTCTCATTATTCCAAAGAAATTTCCATGTTGGCCTTTGCACTTCCGTATTCTCCCCCATCCCTGCTATGAATCAACTTGGATCACACTGAGGACTCATTTATGAAATCTTCTATGCCATCCTAAAATCAAAATTGGGGTTCATTAGTAATAAGTATTCATCCCTAAATATATCAGTGACTTCAGTACGCTTTAAATCTAGACTTTAGATGTAGATATTTATTAAACCTCTTCTTCATGAAAGAGGAATATATTTAAGAACACACTCATTGTTAATTCAGTCCAAAAGGCCAAAAGAGCAATTGCCAGGTGGTAAATTATTTCAAACCATTATACTCTTGAATGCATATTCAGGCATTTTGTTTTTGATGAAAGTGGGTAAATATTTTTGAAACTATTCTTCTGTTCCTTCCCCTCTGGTAAGAGAGGCAGTCAGAATGCTGTCAATGTGCTGCGACAGAAAGAACAAATCACAGTCACAAGACTTAGCTCTATGGCATTAGTGTAGTCTGCAATTCTTTTAAATTCTGATGAAATTCAATTTTTCATGCACTGACACTGATGGACTGTTGTTATTTTCAGACCCAGTGATTTCACAACAAGTCACCAGTGTGAGAAGTGCCCGGCTAACATGGTGGCCATTGCAGCTTTGATTGAGATTCCCACTGACACAGGTCAGGCAGAGCCACAGACCCGGTCAAGCGGTCCTGGCAGTTGGTCTCTTTCTTGCTTTTGTGCTCTAAAGAAATATGAACCTAATTCAGACCATGCAGCATTGTGGTGGTAATCATTTCTAATGGAGTGTGGTTACAAGATGTTGCAGAAATATATATATATATAATTCCACCCTGGTAATACATCTTCTTTCCATAGAGCAAACAGTGCTCTATTTAACAAGAATGGCCACATTCATTTTGATCTGTCTTGGGTGCTAAGGTTTGCATGGTTGCTGAACTGATTTCCTAAACAAAAAGCAGTAGAATGCTAAAATATGTTGGAATACAAAACAAAACAAAACAAATTTCTACTTATATAAGGTTTGAATGTCAATATATCTTTTTAAAAAAAATATTCAGATGAACATCTGATTTTAAATATCAGATGAGCATCATTCAAAGAACAAATGTTTTTGTTATATTTTGTTTTACCTGGTTTTTAAAAGCAGGTAAATATTCATGACACCTATAGTTAGTGGTAAAAGGTGTAACAAAAGCTGCTAAAATGCTTTCTTCAAAATTTAACTTACAGGTATTACAAGTGGTTCTTCCTATGCAGACTATAAAGAAGACAACAAGACACATGGTAAATGCAGTCTAACCCCGTGGTAGAGAAAGACAGCTTCCAATTCAACACGCATTCTTTTCCTCTTCCTTAGTAACACAAAATCAATTTTACTTCGTGTATCTATGTGTCCATTAAAAAAAATCTTTATATTTTGTAGCCTTCTTTGACTTTAGTAGTGAATGAAACACAAGTCGAAGGCACTGGTTAAAGCTTATGAGACCACTTTCCGAAGGGGTCAAATTTAGCTAATAAGTCCCTTATTTTCCTTCTTACTCTTGCTCCCTTGATACCAGAAATAAAGTTAGGGACTTCAGTAAACCTCTTGTGACGGTTTGGTGACCTCAGGTAGGAAAGTCATACACTAAGGATGTCTGTGAGCATAAAGACAGAGGAGCTACTGTAGACTGACTTTCTCTTGTTTTCTTTATGAGAGAAAAATAATAGTAACCTGTGTAAGATTTACTATTAACAGTCATCCTGCTAGCAGCAGAATTTCGTTTCTACATTATATGACTCCAGATTCTGAGAAAGGGAAATTTCTCTTGTTACACTTACTCATGAGAAATCGTGGCATTGTCCTGCTGGCATTCAATACTCTCAGAGAATTGTCTAGACCCATCATGACTAGAGAGACCATGTTGCCGGGCAGAAGAGTGGCCTCCACAAGCCCTGCCTCTTAATCACTCTCTACCTTCTCCCTGAAGGTAATTGGGTATTAATGACCCATATGTTTGTGCAGTAATTCCTTACCTGTAGTTGAATTTACATGACATAATTGAATTTCAGTAAGGCTAATGCTGTAAGATAATTCACAGTATCTTTTTGCACATGAAAATTATGGATTATATGGAAATTTGAGCTGAGAAAGAAGATATCTTCTTTCTCTGAAGTGGGGAATGGGAACTGCGCCAAAGATCACATATCGGGAGGGACAGCTGGACAAAGCGAATTGGAAGTTTTGGTTCCAACTCAGTTATTTTGTTTCTTGCAGATTCTGTTTGCATTGTCTATCTTAATTAGTAAGCACTTGAGAGCAGGATTATATACATTGTAATTCTCCTGTGATTAGATGTCTTTGGGATAATTATCACTTAATCTTTGAAATAATTTTTGCATACTTGGTGAAAGGAAATTTATGTTAGAAAATATGTAGCTTCAAAAATTTTTGAGCATGCCAGACAAAGTGACAGTGGCAGGAGTGTAGTTTATGAATATCCCTAAATCATCCCACAACATATAACATAACAAAAAACCCCAAAATATAAAGAAAATTATTATAGCTAACTCAGGTAATAAAAACAAGTGACACAGTAACTCCATGAGCTGCCAAATACATGCAGAGGACTCCAAATCACTGATAACAACACTTCCAGGAAAGTCTTAGAAAAGGATATCTGATGGCCTAACTATAAACATAAAAAAAAAAAAATTCAAAATCTTATGAGAAATGTTGTAAAAAGAACTCCTGAAAGACACAAAAGTATCTGAAAAATATACTCTTGAATAACAAAATTCAACACTGTAGCTATGTCATCCCTTCCTAAGTTAACTTTATGCAAAACCAATAAAAATACAAGTTTTTGTTTTTATTATTTGTGTGCTTATTTTGTCTGAGTCAGAAATATTCATTATAATAATCAATCTGAAGAACAAGCAAGCAAGAATAGCCAGGAAAATCTTGAAAAGGAATAACAATGGGGGATGCTATTTTTACCAAATATTCAAACACATTTGAAACCTTAACAATTAAAATGAATATGATGTTGGTGAATAAACAGAAGGAGGACCAACGAGAAAAAAAAATACATACAAAGTTTTATATAAATGTAATATACAATGAAGTTAGCTTATTTAATCTTCAGGAAAACATCTTCTTAACAGTTTTATAGGGATAACTGGTTTATTACAGGGAATACATAGTTGGATATATTTCTCCTAATCTACACAAAATTAATTCCAAATTGATCAGATGTTTTAATCTAAATATCTAAAATATTCAAGGAAAAAGAGAAAACATGGCAGGACATGGAAGCAACCTAAGTGTCCATCAACAGATGAATGGATAAAGAAGATGTGGCACATATATACAATGGAATATTACTCAGCCATAAAAAGAAATGAAACTGAGTTATTTGTAGTGAGGTGGATGGACCTAGAGACTGTCATACAGAGTGAAGTAAGTCAGAAAGAGAAAAACAAATACTGTATGCTAACACATATATATGGAATCTAAAAAAAAAAAAAAAACTTCTGAAGAACCAAGGGGTAGGTGAGGAATAAAGATGCAGACATAGAGAATGGACTTGAAGACACAGGGAGTAAGCTGGGATGAAGTGAGAGAGTGGCATGGACTTATATATACTACCAAATGTAAAATAGATAGCTACTGGAAGCAGCCACATAGTACAGGGACATCAGCTTAGTGCTTTGTGACCACCTAGAGGGGTGGGGTTGGGAGGGTGGGAGGGAGACTCAAGAGGGAGGAGACATGGGGATATATGTATATGTATAGCTGATTCACTTTGTTATACAGCAGAAACTAACACACTGTTGTAAAGCTATTATACTCCAATAAAGATGTTAAAAAAAAAAGAGAGAAAGCATGGATAATTTTCTCTGTAACTTGGGAGTGGGGTAAATTTTTCCTACTGATGATTCAAAATCTAGCTGCAGCAAAAGACAGATTGATAAATTTGACTGTAATATAAGAAAACCTTTGGATAGCTAAAAACACTGTAAGTAAGTTTTATTTGTTATTGATATTAGAGACCAATGGTAAATATTCTTACTATATAAAGAGCTTCTAAAAATGGAGAGAAAAAGCCTGAAAACTTAATGGAAGCAGGTAAGAAATATGAAGAGTCTGCAGAAAAAGAAATGCAAATTGTCTTAACCTCATTCATAGTAATATAAATGCAAAATAAACTACACTTAGGAGACTATTTTCCATTTTAGAGATAGGTAAAATCCAGAAGTTTGACCACACACTTGCTATTGAGACTTTGGGTAAACAAGATGTTTTACACATTGCTGCAGAGAATGTAAAATAGTTCAACCAGGAGGGGGATTTTGCAGTATGTAGTAAAATCACACATGCATGTGTCTTTTGATTCTGCAGTCTCATTGCTAATAATTTATCCAAAAGAGACACTAGAAAAAAATCTAAAAGGAAAAATGCACAATTTATAAGAGGAAATGAATAGAAAGAAAAACCAATGGGGAATCAATTATACATACCAGGAACATCCACACAATGTCTTTTTATGCAGCTCAAAAAAACAATAGTGTCTCTAAATACTTCCATGGAAGAATTTCAGGTAATATTTTTCTAATATAAAATTAGAAAGAGAAAAATGATAGGTTTCCATTTATCTATGAAAAGAAGCAGCTAAAATTTAACTCATTATACAGTTAAGTTCAAGTTTAATTTTGTTTTTGGTAGGCAATAATTGCCTTTTCAAAAGGTTTCTCCTGCTTTAAATTACTTAAATTATATATGCAAGTTTAAAGTTAAATCAACAAAACAAGAGCTATTTAGAGAAGTATACATTCTATGTTTGTCCTACACCAGCTAGCCTTTTTCCTCTCTTTCCTTACTAATTTTACCTTACAAATTTTCTATGGTTTAGTTTTCTACAGGTTTAAATACAAGCAAATATATAAATGGATGGACATATATATAAATGGTGTGTATGTGTGTGTTTTATAAGTGCACATGTATTGCATTGCTGTATAATTACAGAAAAAGCAATTATTAAAAGTTACTTTATATTTTCTTCCATTAAAAATGTGTTTATTTGCAAAGCCATTTGGTTGTTACAACTGCCTTGCATTTAAGAACAGTCCATCTTAGCCATCGTAATAATAGTGATAATGCTTATTGCATACTTGGCAATTTTCTAAGCTCTTTGTACATATTAGCTGACATAATACACTAGCCCTATGTAATAAGTACTATTATCATTATGCTCATATTTTACAGAAAAGGAACTGAGATACAAAAAAGTTCAGCAATTGTCCTAATGTTACCACGCATAGTAAATTACAGAAAGTGAATTCACACAGGCACTCTGAGGCACATTCCAGGTCCCTAATCACCATGCATACTGCATGTTATGTAAGGAGTAAAACTGGCCATTTCCACACCTGACACTTTTGGAGAGGAAGTTAGAAATTTTAAGAATTTACAAATGGTAAGGTAAAAGTCTCAAAACAATGACCTGGAACTGGAGACCCTTACTCCAGTTCCCCTAGCATTAAGGTTTTAACACAGTTTTGGAGACTTTGGCAGTCTGGAGTAATTCCAAGTTTTGGGCCTATGGAACAAAAAGAGAGGTGTTTGACAATGATGGCATGCTTAATATGCATGGAGATTTCTTGCATATTTAAAAGTTTATTTAAAACACAGTACAGAAGACCCTTGAACAGTATGGGTTTAAATGGTGCAAGTCCATTTATATGTGGATTATTTCAAATCAACATAGAAAAATTTTGGGAGATTTGTGACAATTTGAAAGAAGTCACAGATGAACAGCATAGCCTAAACATATCAAAAAAAAAAAAAGAAACTAAGAAAAAGTTAGATATGTCATGAATGCATAAAGTATATGTAGATACTACTCTATATTATAATTTACTACCATAAAATATACACAAATCAAGTATAACAACTTAATTTTATCAAAATTTACATACAAACAGACTGTACATGGTGCCATTCACAGTCAAGAGAAATGTAAGCAAATGTAATACTGAAGGGCTAAGTCATAACTACATCAGATTAACTGTGGTACCTACTGTAATACTGTAATAATTTTGTGACTACCTCCTGTTGCTATTGCAGCGAGCTCAAGTTTTACAACTATCCACTTGAAACACCCTGTGATGGTAGTCATCTCCGTTTGAGCAGTTTGTCTCTCCAGTCAATTGCATAGCACTCACAGTGTTGCCATATTTTTCATCATGTTTCATGCAATACCTTAAACGTTGATAACACTACAACACTCATACAAAGTGCCGTAGTGATGCTGGAAGTGCTCCCAAGAAGCAGAGAAGAGTCATGACATGACAAGAAAAAGTTGATTTGCTTGAGGACTGCAGCTGCAGTTGCCAGTATTACCTTGACAATAAAACAATAAAAACACATTGAAAAAAGAAATCTCAGAGATCAATCTTTTCATAATATAGATTTCAAAATTCTTAACACAATATTATAAAATCAAATACAGCAATATACAAAATGACACTACATCATAACCAAATGCAAAGTTGGTTTATCACTCAAAAATCAATGTAATTTATGATGTTAACAGAATAATGAACCATCATATTATTTCATTAAATGCAGGATAATCATTTAACAAAATTCTATATCCATTCATAATATAAACTCTTAGTGACCTAGAGATATAGAGAAATTTCTTCAACCAGATAAAGGATCTCCAAAATCCCTACACTATTATTATATATAGTGCAAAAGACTGATTATTTTTCCGCTAAATTTGGAGAAAAGAAAAAACATATTTGTTCTCTTTCCATCTATTCAGCATTATACAAATAATTCTAAACAGTGAAATGAGTCAAAAAAAATGTACTTAAAATATTTTGGGAAATATGAGTTAAACTGACTATTCACAGACAATCTGGTCATTTACAGGGAAAAAATCTACAAAAATAGTGACTAGAATTAATAAATAAATTTATATGGGTCTCAGGATGCAAAGTAATGAAAAAATGCATTTGCATAAGCTACCTGCAAACTACTGGAAAATAATATTTTAAATCAATATTTACAATAGAGTCCCAAAACATATGACATTTAGGAATATTTTGCCACAATATGTGCATGATATGTATGATAAATAATCTGGAATACTGCTTAAATAAATTAAAGGCCTATGATCTTATGATTAAATTTCGGTCTCTTACTGGTCTTGGTCCCTGGGCTTCACAAGTGTTTCTTATCTTTTCTCCCTCCCCTGTTTAGGTGAGACAGGAAGGCTAGAGGAATCTTGAGTTGGGTGGTTGCATTTCTACCTCTGTGATATAAGGCTCCAGTAAAGTATTTTTCACTGGAGAGTAGGTTTCTGTTATGCAGAATAAACCCCTGTATTTTATTTTTATTTTATTTTTTTGTGGTACGTGGGCCTCTCACTGCTGTGGCCTCTCCCATTGCAGAGCACAGGCTCCGGACGCGCAGGCTCAGCGGCCATGACTCACGGGCCCAGCCGCTCCGTGGCATGTGGAATCCTCCCAGACCGGGGCACGAACCCATGTCCCCTGCATCGACAGGCGGACTCTCAACCACTGCACCACCAGGGAAGCCCCCCTGTATTTTAAATTGTTACCCTTCCACCTGTCAGACAAGCGACAATTTTTCTTGAATGTGGTAGAGCACCTGAAGGTGAAAGCCACAGTAATGTGGGGTGCCCAGGACTGTGGCTTTCAGCAGTTTCTTACTCTCAAACCAATCCAAACTCAACCTTCAGCAATTCATCCAAACCACCATTCAAGTGTTCCTACCAGTTTATGGTTCCTGCAGCTTCTGCACTACATAAGCTGATATCAGCTGTGTTTCTCTGCATTTCACCTGTCTCTCCATATTTCCAGGTGGTTTTCTCTGTGACTACAATTCTCTGATAAGTCCAAGAAAATCATTGATTCTGAGTTTAACATTGTTGTTATTGTTGTAATGTCTGCAGTGATGAGTTCCGAACTCCTAATACAACAGAGCTGAAGTCTTCAGTGACTCCTTCATTTTTGAAGGTTATTTTTAATGAATATGGAATTCTATGTTGATAGTTTTTTTTTTTTCAAGACTAAAGATTTTACTGCATTGTCTTCTATGCTTGGTTTCTAATGAGAGTCTTCTGTAATTCTCATCCTTGCTTCCTTGTAGGCAAGGGTTTGCCTCTTATCTGCCGTCATGTTTCTCTCTTTATCTTTGGTTTTTGGCAGTTTATGATATGCCTAATTTGTGCACACGTGTGTGTGTGTGTGTGTGTGTATGTTTCCACATGTGTTTGGGGGTACTATTAACTCTACTTGTTGCTCTTTGAGTTTCTTGGTTCTTAGAGGATATATCTATGTGAGAAATACTTAGACATGGAATTTTTGAAAAATAAATATGTTCATAATTTTATTATAAGATTGACTTCTAGAAATGCAACTACAAAACTATAGTACCTTTGGATAGCTGTCCTCTAACATCTTTGCAAGCCTTTGTCTTTCTTCAACTTTCTACTGTTTGTCAGTCCAGTGGGTCTAAAGTAACTCCTTGTTACTTTATTGTAACAAAAAATATTTCTCACTGTTGAATTATTCATCTCATTAATTGTGGCAGTGAATGTCTTTTCATATAAGTAGTAGCCATTTAGTATTCTTAGATATAGTAGATTTTTAATTCTTGCTAACGTCAGACTTGAAATAATCTTTCAGTCAATCAAACTTTTCTTAACTTTGTATGTTGGGTCTTTTGTTAATCACAAACTCAATTTGAATGTATTCAAAACCCTCAACTTTACATATTATAATTTCAAGCTCTTATTTATTTTTAAATAAATCCTTCCAAATTAACACAAATGTATTCTTAAAATTTAATCTATTAGATGTTTAGTTTCCTATTTCATATATATCTTTAGTTCATTAAATTTCACCTTGGGTTATAATGTTAAATGGGGGTCCAAATTTATTTTCTCCATATTCTAAACCAGCTTTTACAACATTTTCATGAGTCCTATTTTAAAGAGTAAGTTTACAAGTTAAAATAATTTTAAAATTACGTAGTTATGTAATTTCTGACATCTTGTGAATATTGATATTTTCAAATGAGTTATATTAGTTTTCAAACATAATAAATGAAATTTAAACATCCTATTTATTTTATACTTAATATAAAACACTTAAAAATTAATGAAGTAGGTCTACTTTAACAATCAGAAATATTTGGTTTCTCCATGAATATGTATTTACATTCTACTTCCCTGCCAAATTTTATCCTATCTAAGGTATTTATTGTTATAAATTACTATAATTTTGTACATGAAAACTCTAATTGCCTTTTGTTAAAACTGTCATTTTATTTCCTGTGAATATAAGCTTCAGTATTATGAATCAAAAGATTATTTTAATTTGTATTAGTTTATGACTATTTAAAGTAATATATACATATATGTATATATTTTTAATAAAAACTTAAATGTAAAAAGTAAAATTTTACTGAAAATGTGTTCATTTTTCTCTTAATGACAGAGATAGTATTTAATTCTAGTGTAGTTCACGTTTGATGGCTGAATATTTCTTATTGCCAAATGAGACAGGGTTCAGAATAGAATCTAGCCATATGGCACTGAGAGTGTGTGATGGTAATTTTCTGTGTCAGCTTGGTTGGGCCACAGCACCCAGGTTTGTGGTCAAATATTATTCTGGATATTTCTGTAAGAGTTTTTTTGGGTGAGATTAACATTTAAATTGCTGGACTTTGAATAAAGCTGATAGCCTCCATAATTTGGGTGAGCATCATCTAAGTAGTTGAAAGCCTGAATAAAACAGGACTGACCTCCTCTGAACAAGAGGGAATTCTATCAACAGAAGGCCTTGAATTTGAGCTAGATGCAGATTTTGGACTTGTCAGCCTCCATAACTGTGTAAGTCAATTCCTTAAAATCTCTCTCCCTCTCTCTAGACACATACACGCACACACACATGCACGCTATGCATACATCATATTGGTTCTGTTTCTGTTTCTTTAGATATCTCTGACTAATCTGTCTCTAGTGGTTCTTTTTCAAACCACTCTATCCTTTAAACTTCATTCAAATTATATTAAAAAATCACACATTAATTTGTTAAGAAAATTATTTTTATTCTCTCTTAGCTGACAACTTTATAGCTCCTCTCTCAAGTTGATACCAAGAATTAAACAACTAGAATTTTATAGAGATTTGTAACATTTTCATCACAGGTATTTACTCCCTAATATCTGTGAAATATACCATAAGTGTTGTAAAACTTAGAAAATGACTATTAAATAAAATTTTACACTTTCATTTAAAGACATATTATTTAAACTCATGCTCAGAAAACAATGGCAAAATTGACATATTGTTAGTATTTATACCCTATTACAAATAAAGTTTTCAATAAAATGTGTTTTTTATTTCCCAGCTTTAAATATATTTTGTTAATTCTCAGAGCTCCAGATTCAGCTCTTTTCAATAGAAAACACCCACAGAATAGACCAATTGGTAAGGCCAGTCCCCATTTTCAAACCAGTCAAATTAAAATTACTTGCTTTGAAGTTCTGATTCCATTTTATATAAAATGTTAATATACAGGTTCCCATGAAAAATCATCTGACTTCTGGCTCCTAAGACAAATATATTGAGTTGGCCAAAGAGTTTGTTTGGGTTTTCTGTAAGATGTTATAGAAAAACCTGAATGCACTTTTTGGCCAACCCAATACAAATAGACATGACAGGCATTAGAGGAATCTTGCCATGAATTTGTAGCTTGGATAACATATATTAGCTCTTAAATGTATTTTACACTCTCTGCTTTGCTATCATGGGATCCTACCTGAAAAATGATACATCATTTGAAAATTTAAAAATAAGTCCTTTAATAAAATGTACTAAAATTTCTGCCAACCCCACCTCACCTTACATTATAAATCATCCTATGCGTTCAAATATCTCACTTCTAATGCCAAAACTTTCCCTTAGTAGAACCATATACAAATAGAACAGGGAAGGGCATTGTGTCTTATTGCAAATTTCTGAAGCCTTAATAAAGTGTGGCCTGACACTAACTTTATTTGTTTTTAAGTCTCAACATTTGAGAATTCTTTGTCTATCTGTCAACTTTGAATGTTTATTTTTACACCTGGGAAATCAACCATAGTAGGACTCAGGATGGCTTAGAGACATGCTTTTCTCCGTTAAAGTGGAAAAGTAGGAATCATGAAAGCTGAGGTGGAAAATAAAAACCAGCAGGATTCTTGGAACACAAACCGTTTCTTCTAAGAACACTATTCGGATCTTGATTTTTTTGTTGTTGTTTATATATCAAATTAGCTCTCTCTTTCTCTCTCGCTCTAACTTTTTCTTCAAGGGATAGCTAATTTAACATATCTGAATTTACTTCAGTTACTATATTATAACTTATTTGTTACACCCAGTCTGTTGGTTGTTTTTCCTATAATTACTTTTTATTTCTGTTTTTTCTCTTTTTTCATAATCATCTATTGAGTAAGACAATTGTATCTTGCTGGTTTGACAGTTACAATTTCCAGTTTTATGCTTCTGGCAATTACCCTTTATTAAAAGCCATGCATTTTGTAAAAATTTATCAATTTCTTAGAACTTATCAAAGTCTACATCTTCTGCCTAAAACTAAATCAACACTTAAGCTTTCTTTTTCACTCTCTGTCACTTATCACTTCCTTTCATTATCAAGCTTGCTGGTTTCAGCTACAATAATGTTTCTTAAAATGTAATGTGCTCAGAGGAAGCAGGCAAGATGGCGGAAGAGTAAGATGCGGAGATCACCTTCCTCCTCACAGATACATCAGAAATACAGCTACACGTGGAACTTCTCCTATAGAACACCCACCGAACGCTGGCAGAAGACCTCAGACCTC
>NC_041223.1:78554550-78555519 GCF_002837175.3 Physeter macrocephalus | reverse complement strand
GGAGTCCGGTTGAAGTCTGGAGCTGCCGAAGAGGCAAGAGACCTTTTCTTCCCTCTTTGCTTCCTGGTGCGCGAGGAGAGGGGTTTAAGCGCGCCGCTTGAAGGAGCTCCAGAAACGGGCGTGGAGCTGCGAAGAGACAGGAGGCTTTTTCTTGCCTCTTTGCTTCCTGGGGCGCAAGGAGAGGGTATTAAGGGCACCGCGTAAAGGAGCTCCAGAAAGGGGCGCGAGCCACGGCTGTCGGCTCGGACAGCAGAGACGGGCGTGGGACGCTGGGGTTGCTGCGGCCGCCACCAAGAGGCCTGTGTGCAAGCACAGGTCACTCTCCACACCGCCCTTCCCGGGAGCTCCTGCAGCCCGCCACTGCCGGGATCCCGGGAACCAGGGACAGCTTCCCTGGGAGAACGCGTGGCGCGCCTCGGGCCAGTGCAACGTCACGCCGGCCTCTGCCGCCGCAAGCTCACCACGCATCCGTGCCCCTCCCTCCCCCCGGCCTGTGCCAGAGCCCCCGAATCAGCTGCTCCTTTAACCCCGTCCTGTCTGAGCGAAGGGCAGACGCCCTCGGACGACCTACGCACAGAGGCGGGGCCAAGTCCAAAGCTGAACCCCAGGAGCTGTGCGAACAAAGAGGAGAGGGGGAGGTCTTTCCTAGCAACCTCAGAAGCAGCGGATTAAAGCTCTACAACCAACTTGAAGTGCCCTGCATCTGTGGAAAACCTGAATAGACAGCGAAGTATCCCAAGTTGAGGAGGTGGACTTTGGGAGCAAGATATACTATTATTTTCCCCTTTTTTCTTTTTGTGAGTGTGTATGTGTGTGCTGCTGTGTGCGATTTTGTCTGTATAGCTTTGTTTCCACCATTTGTCCTAGGGTTAGTACAACCCATCTTTTTGTTTTTTGTTTTTTTCTTTTTTGTTAATAGAAATTATTCTTCTTAATAATTATTTTTTATTTTAATAACTATATTTTATC
>NC_041223.1:78552361-78554540 GCF_002837175.3 Physeter macrocephalus | reverse complement strand
ATTTCTTCCTTCATTTCTTCCTTCCTTTCTTCCTTCCTCCCTTCCTTTCTTTCTTCCTTCCTTCCTTCCTTCCCTCCCTCCCCCCTTCCTTCCGTTTCTTTACTTTCTATTTTTTCTCCCTTTTATTTTGAGTTGTGTGGATTAAAGGCTCCTGGCGCTCCAGCCAGGCATCAGGTCTCTGTCTCTGAGGTGGGAGAACCAACCTCAGGACACTGGTCCACAAGAGACCTCCCAGTTCCATACAATATCAAGTGGTGAAAATCTCCCAGAGATCTCCATCTCAACACCAAGACCCAGCTTCACTCAAGGACCAGCAACGAACAGTGCTGGACACCCTAGCCCCAACAAAGAGAAAGACAGGTCTACAGCCCCATCCATTAGCAGAGAGGCTGCCTAAAATCATAATAAGGCTACCAACATCCCCAAACACACCACCAGACGTGGACCTGCCCACCAGAAAGACAAGATCCACCCTCATCCACGAGAACGGAGGCACTAGTCCCCCCAACCAAGAAACCTGCTCAACCAACTGAACCAACATTAGCCACTGGGGACAGCCACCAAAACCAGTGGGAACTACGAACCTGCAGCCTGCAAAAAGGAGACCCCAAACACAGTAAGATAAGCAAAATGAGAAGACAGAAAAACACACAGCAGATGAAGGAGCAAGATAAAATCATACCAGACCTAACAAATGAAGAGAAAATAGGCAGTCTACCTGAAAAAGAATTCAGAATAATGATAGTAAAGATGATTCAAATCTTGGAAATAGAATAGACAAATTGCAAGAAACAGTTAACAAGGACCTAGAAGAAATAAAGAGGAAGCAAGCAACGATGAGCAACACAATAAATGAAATGAAAAATACTCTAGATGGGCTCAGTAGCAGAATAACTGAGGCAGAAGGACAGATAAGTGACCTGGAAGATAAAATAGTGGAAATAACTACTGCAGAGCAGAAAAAAGAAAAAAGAATGAAAAGAACTGACGACAGTCTCAGAGACCTCTGGGACAACATTAAACGCACCAACATTCGAATTATAGGGGTCCCAGAAGAAGAAGAGAAAAAGAAAGGGACTGAGAAAATATTTGAAGAGATTATAGTTGAAAACTTCCCTAATATAGGAAAGAAAATAGTCAATCAAGTCCAGGAAGCACAGAGAGTCCCATACAGGATAAACCCAAGGAGAAACACGCCAAGACACATAATAATCAAACTGTCAAAAATTAAATACAAAGAAAACATATTAAAAGCAGCAAGGGAAAAACAACAAATAACACACAAAGGAATCCCCATAAGGTTAACATCGGATCTTTCAGCAGAAACTCTCCAAGCCAGAAGGGAGTGGCAGGACATATTTAAAGTGATGAAGGAAAAAAACCTACAACCAAGATTACTCTACCCAGCAAGGATCTCATTCAGATTTGATGGAGAAATTAAAACCTTTACAGACAAGCAAAAGCTGAGAGAGTTCAGCACCACCAAACCAGCTTTACAACAAATGCTAAAGGAACTTCTCTAGGCAAGAAACACAAGAGAAGGAAAAGACCTACAAGAACAACCCGAAACAATTCAGTAAATGGTAATAGAACCATACATATCGATAATTACCTTAAATGTAAATGGATTAAATGCTCCCACCAAAAGACACAGACTGGCTGAATGGAAACAAAAACAAGACCCATATATATGCTGTCTACAAGAGACCCACTTCAGACCTAGGGACACATACAGACTGAAAGTGAGGGGATGGAAAAAGATATTCCATGCAAATGGAAATCAGAAGAAAGCTGGAGTAGCAATTCTCATATCAGACAAAATAGACTTTAAAGTAAAAACTATAACAAGAGACAAAGAAGGACACTATATAATGATCAAGGGATCGATCCATGAAGAAGATATAACAATTGTAAATATTTATGCACCCAACATAGGAGCACCTCAATACATAAGGCAAATACTAACAGCCATAAAAGGGGAAATCGACAGTAACACAATCATAGTAGGGGACTTTAACACCCCACTTTCACCAATGGACAGATCATCCAAAATGAAAATAAATAAGGAAACACAAGCTTTAAATGATACATTACACAAGATGGACTTAATTGATATTTATAGGACATTCCATCCAAAAACAACAGAATACACATTCTTCTCAAGTGCTCATGGAACACT
>NC_041223.1:78546008-78549241 GCF_002837175.3 Physeter macrocephalus | reverse complement strand
TGAGAGGGGTGGGATAGGGAGGGTGGTAGGGAGGGAGACGCAAGAGGGAAGAGATACGGGAACATATGTATATGTATAACTGATTCACTTTGTTGTAAAGGAGAAACTAACACACCTTTGTAAAACAGTTATACTCCAATAAAGATGTTAAAAAAATAAAATAAAATAAAATAAAATAAATCCAGTAAAAAAAAAAAAAAAGATGAAGATAGAGTTCATTGTTTTGACCATTTCCAGCTCTAGCTAGATCAAATAACAGTATTTCATCTTCTTGGCTTCTCAGGATAAATATTCCTAAGTGAATTTTATTAAAGTACAGTCGACTTTAATAAAAAAAAAAATGTAATGTGCTTATGACTTAATTGGGATCTTGTTAAAATGTACATTATGATTCAACAGGTCTGATAACAGTCCCGAAATTTTACAAGTTCCAATTGTATCTTCCACACATGCTACTCTAAAAATTGGCTTCAGAACAGCAGCATCAGAATTACCTGGGGGTTTTGTGAGAAATTCAGACTCTTGGGCCCCACATTGGACAAAATGAAACAGAATTGCATTTATCAAGATTCCCTATTGATTTATAAGCACATTGAAGCTTGAGAATAAGCTTAATAACAGTCACTGAGTACTAAGTGTATAAAGCAGCACTTGGAAAACTGTGTAAAACAATGTGTAAAACATTGGAATCATCTGGTTTGTCTTAAATATGGATGCTTAGTCTTCCTCAGAGATTCTGATTTAACTAACATCTGGTGCATCCTCAGTCTGGGGATTTTTCAAAAGTCCCCAGGTGATAAAATACTGCTAAATGAAACTTTATATTTCATAACTATAAAAATAGTTTCTTTTGAAATTTTTTATCTTCTTAAATTAACAAAAATGCACTTTGTCACTCTTACATTCTTTTACATTGTCCCACATTTATTTGTTTGTTTATTCTTGCTATAACACTTTCTCAAATAGCTTTTTCCCAAAGCTTCGAATTCTCTCTGAATCTCCAGGGTCAAGTTTCAACTTTACTATTTATTAGCTGTGTAAGCATGGGAAAGTTCCTTGTTACATTTTTGCTCAATCTTCTCATGTGAAAAATAGAGATAATGATAATAAATAGAATTTATATTATGATTAAATAAATGAGCCCCAAAATACAAAGTTTAGAAAAGTAACTGGCACAGTATAAGAAGTTTTCAGTAAATTCTAGTAATTACTATTATATCAACTTCACCATTAAAATGACATTGACTGATAAACCTTCTGACAACTGTTGTCTGTTATTTTTATTTGGTATCCAGCACCTTTGGAATATACTTCCTGCATTTGGCGAATTTCCTACTTTAAGAAGGTAGAAACCAGAAACTCACTTTCTCAGCTCCCCTTGGAGAGGGCTTCATCACGTGATCTAGGCACCATCCAAATCATACATCTAGAAAAGGCTTCCAGGAAGAAGCAAGGGTCCTGCAGAGTCTGCATTCTGGCCAGGGTGGTGTCTTTGAGAGCAGTATTCACAGAGGTTTGGTGTCCAGGCCACGTATCAATGGTGTCAGCTGCGCTATTCATACCAGCAGTGGTGATGGTTGGTGCTTCCTTGGAGTAATCTGCAGGATGGCTGTGGGTTTGTTTCTGTGTGTACATGCATATGTAATATGATTATCATTATTTGCAGTTGTTATGATTTACATTCATTGCCAAAACTGAACTGGAGGATATTGAACATTGCTCCTAGGGAAATACAGTGTTTGTTTTCTGCAAGCCTGTGGTCACAACATTTCATCAACAAATCAATACATTACCTTCTTTATGTGTTTCTGTTTAGAGACACCTTATTTAATATATATTTTAATCCATAGCCAATAGCACAGTAACTAATGTTGGAACAAAGCTGATTTAACACACAGTTCTCCATGAGACATATCACAGCTCTCTTATGTGTAGGAGCACTGGACAGCACTGCAGCACTGTTCTTGGGGGCATTTTACACAGCAAAATTACCAAAAAAAAACCAAAAAACAAAACACACCCACAAATATACAACAACAAAACCTTGCAAAAACATAGGCTAATTATATTGCCAAAAGGACACTTGTTTACAGTTGCCTTGTTGGACCTCAGCTGGTTACTTGTACTTAGGTGACTCAAATTTTTTGTTGTTCTATAAATGTCCAAAAATGATCACTAAAGTACCATAAGTATTGATTTTGTGGTTACAAATAAATATTAGTGAGAGGGTAAATTTGCAAATATGAAATCTGTGAACAATGAGGATGTAATTTTTTTTTTTTTTTTTTTTGCGGTATGCGGGCCTCTCACATCTGTGGCTTCTCCTGCTGCAGAGCTCAGGCTCTGGATGTGCAGGCCCAGTGGTCATGGCTCACAGGCCCAGCCGTCCCGCGGCACGCGGGATCCTCCCGGACCGGGGCACGAAACTGTGTCCTCTGCACTGGCAGGCGGACTCTCAACCACTGTGCCACCAGGGAAGCCCTGAGGATGTAATTTTTAAATCTGGCTTTCTAGCATCCTTGGAGAGTCTGTGCATTACCTCATATCCACTAATTAATTATTTCTGTTTCAACACTAAACTAGACTGTTCTATATTTGAAATACTATCTTAATATGGCATTGTACCAATAGTGCTTTCTAATCCATTGGCTTCTTGACAAAATTTTTTAAAATCCTCTTAAGGATTTATTTGTATTTTTCTCTGATGTTTGTGATTTATATTATTTTATATCTACCTAAATGACTATTCTGTTCTATTTTTGCCATTCTTAAAAATAGTGGTAAGTAAATTAGAACTAACCTCAATGAAGCATCTACTATGCTAGGGAATAATTTAGATACTGTATGGTTTGCAAAACTCTATAAGAATGATTTATAATTTTCAAGATCTCCTAAGGCAGTTTTAAAATGATATCCTATGAATACTTTTTCCAAAACAATCTTTAAAGGAAACTGTAATTAAAAATAAAAATAAATATGCACATATATTTTATATTTATACATATAATCTACCATTTCTATGATTATTAATTCCTTCGATATATCCACATCTTCATTATTTTGAGTATTGTTTTTCTCCTATCTGAAGAGCATCTTTTAGAATTTCTTATACTGTGGATTTGTTAGTGATTAGTTTTCTAAGCTTCTCTTGGTGTTGTAAATCTTTTTTTTTTTTTTTTTTTTTTTTTTTTTTGTGGTATGAGGGCCTCTCACTGTTGTGGCCTCTCCCCTTG
>NC_041223.1:78511451-78545712 GCF_002837175.3 Physeter macrocephalus | reverse complement strand
CGGGGCACGAACCCGTGTCCCCTGCATCGGCAGGCGGACTCTCCACCACTGCACCACCAGGGAAGCCCTGTAAATCTTTATTTCATCTTAATTTTTAAAATATATTTTCACTGGCTATAAAATTCTAGATAGGCATTTTTAAGCATTTTGGTTTGTTCATCTTTTTACAAAGGTTTTTTTATTTTTATTTTCTTTCTTTTGGTCTGTTTCATTTTGGATAGTTTCTCTTGTTATTTTTCAAGTACATTGATATTTTTTCTTTGCTGACTAATCATCAGTGAATCCCATCCAGAGTATTTTTTTATTACATATATATATTTTATTTTTAGAAATTTCACCTGGGAATATTTCATAGCTTTCACTCCTCTCCTCATTATGTTCATGTTTTCCTTTACCTACATGAGCATGTGAAACCTATTTATAATAGCTGTTTTATCATACTTGTCAGCAAATTTAATATTCTGAGTAATATTTTGATCTGTTTTAATTGAACAATATTTTTCCTAATTAGGGATTAAATTTTCCAGCCTCTTTGTATGTCTGATTATTTTGGATTGGATGTTAGACATTTTAACTTTTTGTTGTTGTATGCTGATTTGCCTGTGCTACTTTAAATAGTGTTGGATTTGTCCTGGCACTCAAGTAGTTACTTGGGACAAGTTTACCTTCTTGTGGTTTCATGGGTTCTTTGCTTTTTGATAGTCCAGAGCATCTTTAGTCAAAGGCCAATTTAGCACTATTAAGGTGATACTCTTCTTAGGACTCTACCCAATGTCTCATAGGCTCTGAGGTCTTAACACCCTTGCTTGTGTGAGCATGAATTCTTTTCAACCCTGTGTAGGATCTTGGAATTATTTATTCTACTGGTTTTCAATAGTTCATTCCTCAGGCTAAGGGATTTTCTTCTCATACATGCACAGATATAAGGGGTTCCATCTGCAGCTATCTGAAGCTATCTCTTATTTTTCCTCATTCTTTCATTAACTCTTCCCTGAAAATTACACCCGACTTATCCTTTCTCATTTCCCATCTCTGTCTCCTAAAGTTAGATTGCCAGATTATGTTGGGATTCCACCTTCTAGCACTGTTCTAAAGACTGCATTCAATAAGTAAGTTGGGGATAGGACTTCTTTTTCCTTTTCTCTCTTAGTCCTGTACCTTCTGTTGTCCAATGTTTAAATGCTATTGTTTTGTATGTTCTGTCCAGTTTTCTAATTATTTAAGATAAGAGGGTAATGAAGATTACTCCATAGTCTTGAAAGCAGAAGTCTGGAACCCCTATTAATAAAGCAGATGAACATGCATCTACTCTGCTTGAAATGAGAGTGAAAAGCTTGGTTGCAGCCCACTAAGCTTCTTCTCTGCCGCACAATATCTCCACTGTAAAGTACTGGACCCAAGAAATTTCAGGGAGTTGTGTCATGGTTTGAAAATAGCTCATCTAGAAATGCCATATCAAATTAATAACAAATGAGTATTTAAAATACATTCTCATTAATTCAATATGTGTTTATTGCGTATACACTATGCTTTAGGTATTGCAGAATACAATAATGTACCTTAGAATGCTCTCAGTCTAATAATGTAGAGACATATGTATGAAAATATTTACAAAGCAATAATTACAAATAAATTCTAGTAGAGCTGTGTAATGGAAAGATCTACATGGGAAAATTTGAGATTTCACTGAGCATACAACATTTGTGCAGTTATGAATAAACAGTGGGAACATGCCAGCTATGTAATATAGGGGGAGGCAACCAAGGCAGAGAGGAACAAGTGGGCAAAGGGCAGTAGCTTGAAACAACCTAGTTTGCTCTAGAAATCACAAGGAGCCACAGTAACTTGAAGGTGTTGGATGTGTAGGTCATCCCAGAAAGTAAAGCAGGAGCTGGAGCAGATTGTCATTTTATTACAGAATTTAGATTTTATAATTAAGTTAATATTAATCAGATGACTATGCTTTAAAAGATTTATGGTTTAGAAAGATAACATTACTTGAAATTTGGAAAATGGCTTAACACTAGAGTTCTTAACATTGACTGAAAATTGCAATATTCTGGAAGCTTTAAAATATATAGATGTCTAGGGCCTAAGACAGAGATTCTGATTCTGATTTGAGTCCTTGCTTAAGTACAGTGTTTTTCCAAAGCTTTATATATTCATACAATTTGAGGCAAAACCTTAAAACCTTATGGTCATAAGAGAAAGATCAGTGAAACTGTAAGTTGATTATAAGTTATCCTTTTCTGATAGAATTGAGAGGCAACTATAGCTAACTATAACTAATGCAAAAGCAAGGCACTATGCAAGGAGCTGTAGAGCCACAGTTCTCAAAATCTGATATGCACTGGAATCACCTGGGATAATTGTTTAGAATGTAGAGTTTTTAAAAAATTTAATTGTATTTATTTATTTTTTTATACAGCAGGTTCCTTTAGTTATCTATTTTATACATATTAGTGTATATATGTCAATTCCAATCTCCCAATTCATCCCACCACCACTTCCCCACTGAATGTTGAATTTTTAGGTCTAGTTTTTTAAGCCCATCAAATCTGTGTATTTGGTATAGCACACACTTTCACAAGAATCCTAGTTGATTTTGAATCAGAAAGTTTGAAGATTATACTTCAAAGGGAAAAAAATGTTTATGAGACGCTTAGAGCTTTGTGGATTGGATTTTGAAACTGTGAAACTCAAAGACAGGATAAACACTATAATTCCAACTATATGGCATTCTGGAAAAAGCAAAACAACTGAGATAGTAAATAGACCAGTGACTGCCAAAATGTTAGTGGGGAGGAGGTGATGAAAAGTTGAAGCACAGAGAATTTCTAAGGCAGCACAACTACCCTGAAATATACCATAATGGTGGATGCATGCAAAATTATAAATTTGTCCAAATCCATAGAATTTACAAGTGTGAGCCCTCCTGTAAACTATGAATGATGACGTTTTGGTGATAATGATGTTTCAATGTAGGTACATCGATAGAAATAAACGTACTACTCTGATGAGGGATGCTAATAATGTAGGAAGTTTTACACGCATGGGAGCAGGGTCTTATGGGAAATCTCTGTACCTCCTATTCAATATTGCCTCAAACCCAAAACTACTCCAAAAATAAAGTCTATTTTAAAAATTATAAGTTTAATTTTCTTACAAATAAAAATTCCTTTTATGTACTACAAATGCATGATTCAAAATTAAGATAACTGCAAAGTAAAAAATTCTCTTACACATGTTTTTCTGCTTAACACATACCTATTCATAAACTCATAAATATATAGAGAAAAATATTTCTCTACATAAGACTGCCCTCCTATTTAATAAACAAAGCATGCCCATAATTGACTAGGTTGATATCATCTCTGTTTTGTGAAAGTCACTGTATTGATTTTTTTTGACAAATTTATTTACTTCATAAGATTTTCTTAATAGTAGGCTATTATTTATCCTGCTCTGAATTTCAGAAAGATTGAATCTTTATATTCATAAATCTAGGAACATTAATATTTTCTTCCCAGAAATAGTCGAAATGTCAGGAAATATATTTTTTTTGGTAGCATCCGTTCTTCTCTGATACATAGTATTGCAAAAGAGAAATGCTATTGATTTTAAGTACTCTAAAGATTACATTGATGAAATCCCAAACTTTATCTTTCAAACTCTTATTTCAAAAGGAATCTATCGATTTCTAACCTATGTTGTAAATGATTGTATTATTTTTAACTATTCATCTCTCGTGATTGTTTTAGCTAAACATTTAACTTCTTCTACTTCTTCAGAAGCCACAGTTGTATTTTGCCCCAGTGCTGCTGTATGGGAAGCGGCATGTCAGGTAAACTATCCTTGAGAACAGATGTACTTGGAGTAATTTCAATTAACCAGAAAATACTTTCTTTCTTATAAAATGCTTAGTCTACCGTGTGGGCAAATAAATCAAGTATGAAGTAGGGAGAAGCCAGAATATAAGGAAAAAAAGACTAAAGAGGAAGTATGCTTTAGTAAGAGCAAAACACTACTATTTTGAGTCAACATTCTAAGTAAAATCAATAATAGCACATTTAGTCTAACCATAGAGTTAAAATTAATGAAATTTTAATATAAAATTGCATGTGCAAAGTTACTGAAGACCGATTATTTATTTAATACTTTTAACCGACACTTCCCTAAAACCTTTCTTAAATAGCATTTGCTTGTTTCCTGTTCAATTCAATTTAGACAACTAATGTTAGGTTACTTTTATAATATTTATATTATTTAAACTTTAGCTAAAACGTATGTGGCCACAAAGAAAATATGGGACTAGAGGAAAAAATGAGAGATATTTAAACCATTACTAAAAGAAAGGTGACAGAGAATGAAGAAAGGGTAAACAATGCATAAAGAACAAGAAAGAAAAAATAAAATAAAAAAGCCCACTGAATGAAGCTCAAGTTGTCCAGAGACATGTTTTTGACCTCTGCATCTGGTATACAGCTTCATTGTCCCTCATTTCATCAAACAGAAACATAGTCCTCCATCAGCTTTCCTCCTCCAAATACAAGAGGGCTTTCTTAGAATGAAGAAATAAGCAACCTCCACTCTTTCCTGTAAATTATTGGGAAATTAAATTGAGAAGCGGGAAAAAAGTGGCCTGATGAAATTACTCACTGAATTTTTTATTTTCTTTGATCTGTCCTTAAAGACACCTGGTTTTGAAAGAAATTGGAGGCAAGTCAAGGAAGGAGAGAAGGTCAATGACAGAGATTGTTCAAGGCTCTAGCACTTTCAATCAGGGCCTGATAAATAACCTGGTGAATCATGCCCATCCGTGGGCATGGTTCTTGGACTGGATTTGGAATCAATAGAACAAAAACACAGAGAATATTACACCATGTATAAAAGAAAAGGACCTTGAGCTGTGGTAAGTACATACTGTGCAGATGATAAAAGATACTGAGTGGTAGAGACATACCTAAGCAAGGTGTATGAGAGTTTAAGAAGCCCTACACTGACTGTTCCTTTATTTAAAGCTATATAGCGTACTGATTCTTCTCGAATGGTTTTATTCTCGTTAAGGAGAGTACGGAGACTCATCATCAGGTGTCAGGACCACTAAGGTACTGCTGACTTCTTGCTCCAACTTGCAAGCCTGGTGAGTAACACTGAGAACTAACACACACAAACACACACACACACACACACACTCACACACAAATACCCAATAAACTGTCTACTTTCAATAACTTAAAAAAAAGCAATAAATAACTACAATTATGCTACATTTACATTTTGACCTTCAACTTCACTTTCTATTTTGACATTCTAACAGCAAGGAACCTCAGGGGATCTGGCTCCAGGAGAGTTTCATTTACAATTTTTTTTTTTTAACATACATGATGCATCAAGCTTGGTTCATATTCTTTACCTCCTTTTTTTCAATTTTGCAAATACTTTATTTATTTTTGTAATTTAAAAAGAAATTATTTTACTTTAAAAATTGTGAAGACTTTTTAATTATTTATTTTTCCTAACATCGTTATTGCTGTATAATTGCTTTACAATGTTGTCTTAGTTTCTGCTGTATAACAAAGTGAATCAGCTAGTATACATATATCCCCATATCCCCTCCCTCTTGAGTACTCCTCCTACCCTCCTTATCCCACCCCTCTAGGTGGTCACAAAGCACTGAGCTGATCTCCCTCTCTTACGCAGCTGCTTCCCTCTAGCTATCTATTTTACATTTGGTACTGTATATATGTCCATGCCACTCTCTCACTTCATTCCAGGTCACCCTTCCCCCTCCCCATGTCTTCAAGTCCATTCTCTACATCTGCTCCTTTATACCTGTCCTGCCCATAGGCTCGTCAGAACCGTTTTTTTTTTTTTTAGATTCCATATATATGTGTTAGCATATGGTATTTGTTTTTCTCTTTCCGACTTACTTCACTCTGTATGACAGACTCTAGGTTCATCCACCTCACTACAAATAACTCAATTTCGTTTCGTTTTATGGCTGAGTAATATTCCATTGTATATATGTGCCACATCTTCTTTATCCATTCATCAGTCAATGTACACTTAGGTTTCTTCCATGTCCTGGCTATTGTAAATAGTGCTGCAATGAACATTGTGGTACATGACACTTTTTGAATTATGGTTTTCTTAGGGTATATGCCCAGTAGTGGGATTGCTGGGTCATATGGTAGTTCTATTTTCAGTTTTTTAAGAAACCTCCATACTATTCTCCATAGTTGCTGTATCAATTTGCATTCCTGCTAACAGTGCAAGAGGGTTCCCTTTTCTCCACACCCTCTCCAGCATTTATTGTTTGTAGATTTTTGGATGATGGCCATTCTGCCCTGTGTGAGGTGATACCTTATTGTAGTTTTGATTTGCATTCTCTAATGATTAGTGATGTTGAGCATCCTTCACGAGTTTCTTGGCAATCTTTATATCTTCTTTGGAGAAATGTTTATTTAGGTCTTCTGCTCATTTTAGGGTAGAGTTGTTTGTTATTTTGATATTGAGCTGAATGAGCTGCTTGTATATTTTGGAGATTAATCCTTTGTCAGTTGCTTCTTTTGCAAATAGTTTCTCCCATTCTGGAGGGTGTCTTTACACCTTGTTTATGGTTTCCTTTGCTGTGCATAAGCTTTAAAGTTTCATTAGGTCCTATTTGTTTATTTTTGTTTTTATTTCCATTTCTCTAGGAGGTGGGTCAAAAAGGATCTTGCTGTGATTTATGTCATAGAGTGTTCTGCCTGTTTTCCTCTAAGAGTTTGATAGTGTCTGGCCTTACCTTTAACTCTTTAATCCATCTTGAGCTTATTTTTGTATACGGTGTTAGGGAGTGTTCTAGTTTCATTCTTTTACATGTAGCTGCCACGTTTTCCCAGCACCATTTATTGAAGATGCTGGCTTTTCTCCATTGCATATTCTTGCCTCCTTTAACAAAGATAAGGTGACAATAAGTGAGTGGGTTTTTCTCTGGCTTTTTATCCTGTTCCATTGCTCTATATTTCTATTTTTGTGCCAGTACCATACTCTCTTGATTACTGTAGCTTGGTAGTATAGTCTGAAGACAGGGAGTCTGATTCCTCCACTCTGTTTTCTTTCTCAAGATTGCTTTTGCTACTCAGGTTCTTTTATGTTTCCATACAAATTGTGAAATTTTTTGTTCTAGTTCTGTGAAAAATGCCATTGGTAGTTTGATAGGGATTGCATTAAATCTGTATATTGCTTTGGATAGTATAGTCATTTTCACAATGTTGATTCTTCCATTCCAAGAACATGGTATATCTCTCCGTCTGTTTGTATTGTCTTTAATTTCTTTCATCAGAGTCATACTTTTCTGCATACAGGTCTTTTGTCTCGTTAGGTAGGTTTATTCCTAGGTATTTTATTCTGTTTGTTGCAATGGTATATGGGAGTGTTTTCTTAATTTCTCTTTCAGGTTTTTCATCATTAGTGTATAGGAATGCAAGAGATTTCTATGCATTAATTTTGTATCCTGCTACTTTACCAAATTCATTGATTAGCTATAGTAGTTTTCTGGTAGCATCTTAAGGACTTTCTATGTATAGTGTCATGTCATCCACAAACAGTGACAGTTTTACTTCTTCTTTTCCAATTTGGATTCCTTTTATTTCTTTTTCTTCTCTAATTGTTGTGGTTAAAACTTCTATAAACTATGTTGAATAATAGTGGTGAGAGTGGGCAACCTTGCCTTGTTCCTGAACTTAGAGGAAATTTTTTTCAGTTTTTCACCATTTAGTATGATGCTTGCTGTGGGTTTGTCATATATGACCTTTATTATGTTGAGGAAGTTTCCCTCTATGCCTGCTTTCTGGAGAGTATTTATCATAAATGGGTGTTGAATTTTGTCAAAAGATTTTTCTGCCTCTATTGAGATGATCATATGGTTTTTCTCCTTCAATTTGTTAATATGGTTTATCACATTGATTGATTTGCATATATTGAAGAATCCTTGCATTCCTGGAATAAACCCCACTTGATCATGGTGTGTGATTCTTTTAATGTGCTGTTGGATCCTGCTTGCTAGTATTTTGTTGAGGATTTTTGCATCTATGTTCATTAGTGATATTGGCCCGTAATTTTCTTTCTTTGTGCCATGTTTTTCTGGTTTTGGTATCACGGTGATGGTGGGCTTGTAGAATGAGTTTGGGAGTGTTCCACATTCTGCTATATTTTGAAAGAGTTTGAGGATAGGTATTAGCTCTTCTCTAAATTTTGATAGAATTAGCCTGTGAAGCCATCTGGGCTTGGGCTTTTGTTTGTTGGAAGATTTTTAATCACAGTTTCAATTTCAGTGCTTGTGATTTGTCTGTTTACATTTTCTATTTCCTGCTGGTTCATTCTTGCAAGGTTGTGCTTTTCTAACAATTTGTTCATTTCTTCCAGGTTGTCCATTTTATTGGCATAGAGTTTCTTGTAGTAATCTCTCATGATCCTTTGTATTTCTACACTGACAGTTGTTACTTCTCCTTTCTCACTTCTAATTCTATTGTTTTGAGTCTTCTCCTTTTTTTCTTGATGAGTCTGGCTAGTGGTTTATCAATTTTGTTTATCTTCTCAAAGAACCAGCTTTTACTTTTATTGATCTTTGCTATTGTTTCTTTCATTTCTTTTTCATTTATTTCTGATCTGATCTTTATGATTTCTTTTTTCTGCTAACTTTGAGTTTTTTTAAATCTTTTTCTAATTGCTTTAGATGTAAAGTTAGGTTGTTTATTTGAGATTTTTCTTGTTTCTTGAGGTAGGATTGTATTGCTATAAACTTCCCTCTTAGAACTGCTTTTGCTGCATATCATAGGTTTTGGGTCATAGTGTTTTCCTTATCATTTGTTTCTAGGTATTTTTTGATTTCCTGTTTGATTTCTTCAGTGATCTCTTGGTTATTTAGTAGTGTATTGTTTAGTCTTCTTGTGTTTGTATTGTTTATAGTTTTTTTCCTGTAGTTGATATCTAGTCTCATAGCATTGTGGTCAGAAAAGATATTTGATATGATTTCAATTTTCTTAAATTTACCAAGGTTTTGTTTCTGACCCAAGATATGGTCTATCCTGGAGAATGTTCCATGTTTGTTGGAAGATTTTTAATCACAGTTTCAATTTCAGTGCTTGTGATTTGTCTGTTTACATTTTCTATTTCCTGCTGGTTCATTCTTGCAAGGTTGTGCTTTTCTAACAATTTGTTCATTTCTTCCAGGTTGTCCATTTTATTGGCATAGAGTTTCTTGTAGTAATCTCTCATGATCCTTTGTATTTCTACACTGACAGTTGTTACTTCTCCTTTCTCACTTCTAATTCTATTGTTTTGAGTCTTCTCCTTTTTTTCTTGATGAGTCTGGCTAGTGGTTTATCAATTTTGTTTATCTTCTCAAAGAACCACTGAGGCTGCTGGGAGAGATTTCCCTTTCTCTTCTTTTTTTGCTGAGCTCGAGGGCTTCAGCTTTGGATTTGGCCCCACCTCTGCATGTAGGTCGCCTGAGGGCGTCTGTTCTTCCCCATTGTTTTGGGCAGAACAAGGAGAGGAGATTCAGTGCACCACCTGAACCAGCTTCAGAGCCAGGCACATGCCATGGCTATCAGCACAGACACCAAAGGAGGGGGTTAAAGTAGCAGCTGATTAGGGGGCTTTTGCTCCCTCATGCCAAGGGGAGGGAGGATTATGGTATTTATAATTGGAATGCAGGTTAAGTCTGTGGCAGCAGAGGCCAGCGTGACATTGCAACAGCCTGAGGTGCACCATGTGTTCTCCTGGGGAAGCGGTCCCTGGATCACGGGACACTGGTAGTGGCGGGCTGCAAAGGCTCCTGGGTGGGCAAGGTATGGATAATGACCTGTGCTTGCACAAAGGATTCTTGGTGGCAGCAGCAGCAGCGTTAGCATTTTATGCCCATCTCTAGTGTCCGAGCTGATAGCCACGTCTCACAACCGTCTCTGGAGCTCCTTTAGCCGGTGCTCTGCCTTCTGTGGGCAGATTGGGAAGGAATCACCTCTCCTCACACACACTGAAACAATGGTCTCTTGCCTCTTCAGCAGCTCCAGATTTCTCCCGGACTCCCTCCCGGCCAGCCGTGGCACACTAGCCCTCTTCAGGCTGTGTTCACGCAGCCAACCCCAGTCCTCTCCCTGCGATCCGACCGAAGCCTGGGCCTCAGCTCCTAGCCCCCGCCCGCCCCAGGGGGTGAGCAGACAAGCCTCTCAGGCTGGTGGGTGTTGGTCGGCACTGATCTTCTGTGCGGGAATCTCTCCATTTTGCCCTCTGCACCCCTGTGGCTGCGCTCTCCTCCGTGGCTCCAAAGCTTCCCCCACCCCATCTCTGCCAGTTAAGGGGCTTCTACTGTGTGTAAACTTTTCCATCTTCACAGCTCCCTCCCAGAGGTGCAGGTCCTATCCCTATTCTTTTGTCTCTGTTTTTTCTTTTTTCTTTTGCCCTACCCAGGTACGTGGGAAGTTTCTTGCCTTTTGGAAAGTCTGAGGTCTTCTGCCAGCATTCAGTAAGTGTTCTGTAGGGGTGTTCCACATGTAGATGTATTTTTGATGTATTTGTGGGGAGGAAGTTGATCTCCATATCTTACTCCTCCACCATCTTGAAGGTCCCCCTCTTTACCTCCTTTTTAAAATTTAATCCTCCTATGGTATCTGAGATAGAAAATTCTCTAAATCTAAATTTTACAGGTAGGAAAATGAGTTCTGGAGCCAAGAGATAATTTTTCCAAGGTCACAGTTATAGCAACGGGTTGGTCAGAGATTTGTATTCACATCTCTTTCATCCTTTTGACCAAGCCTTTCAGAATTACAGAATTTTACTGCAGAAAATGGGACCCAGGAATAAATAGGACTAAAGAGGACTTTGGAGATGTCAAATTCAAACTTACTTTTTTTTACAAATGAGAACTCTGAACTTGGGGAGATACTAAGTGACTTTTTCAAGGTCAATGAATGATGCAGAACTAGACCCCAAATCTCCTGAATTCTGTATGCCCACTGACTGTGTAGGCTACTTGTTTTTGCTTTCTTAACAAAATTATTTTTTCCATCCATTAAACGTTATTATTCTTATTTGGGTAACTTTCAACATACTCATTACCTAGAGACGAAGTAATGTAATTTTATGAGGTGTTTATTTAATGACTACGTATTTTAAAAAATAGTTCCATAAATTTTCAGTGAATCTGTCTTGAGTTGTTACTGGCATAGCAGTAACCTCCATGTAGCTGGTTAAGGAGGTATTATTATAAATCATATTAAAACCTATCCACTTGAAACTAAATTGATTCCTATGCCCCTCAAACCACCAATCTTGAAACAAAATCAGAAACTTGGCAGAATGAGCTTAAATTCTTAAATGAAAAGACTCAAACATTGCAATCTGAACTACAGACCTTTAAAGCTCTCTCAGGAGTTTTAATTAAGGATAATGCTGTTCTCTTCAGGAAAGAGAGATGCACTTTGAAACTTTATGAAAAAAAAAAGAAAACGATAGATCTTAAATCCATGTGAGAACTCAGAGAGAAATACTACATCCTAATCCTACTGCTATAATTGAAGCTATTTTGAAGATTTAATTCTCACTCCTCCCTTTTTGCCAAAGGCTAATGCTTTTGCATGCCAGTGATAAGGTTCAATAACCACATGAGCTCAGAGATGTCTTCCTTGGGGCTTTAGGAAGCAAAGCTGTAGATAAAGATAGAATTGCCTCTATTATATGAGGAGGAATTATGTATGCAATATAAAGTACTTTCTCCTTTTAATTATCCTCTTGCTTTATATCCAAAGTTCTCTGAGCCTTCTCCCAAAGAGGCACTATTTTACCTTAGACAACCATTTCCATTCTCATCCACTTTGATTCATTTGCCATACCACTGAATAAAAAGTACAAATTAATATTGAAAGAAAAATTTTTCCATAAAACAATACAGTAGACAGACTTCACCCATAGCAAAAAATTGGCCAGGAACTATGTTGTCTGTATCATGGAGTGTTAGGAAATATGATGTTGGTGTTTTAAAATTAATTATTAATATTTAAGGTGAAGGGTATCACATTTAAATAATTTGAATTTCCAGTTTCTCCTGAAAATCTCAGAAGATCTGCTAATATTGAGTCTGTATTTCTGTGTAGAATTAATAATTCCTGCATCTGGGTGGTCTGTAGTGTCTCTAGTTCAACACGTATCCCAATCCTTCATGTTAATTTAAACATCTTCCAGTGGTTTTATAGACTTTTGAACTTCCTATATCTGCAGTAAACTCTAGCATTTGTGCATGCAATATTCATGGTTTTTACTATCTGCAAGTAAAACTCAAGGTCCAGGATATTAACTAATGTGTCAGTTTACTGCAGGACTGAGTTAACTTGATGTCTCCAATTCCATTCTCTTCATCTCATCTCAATTTTGTCTTTCTCAACTCCTCATTACATGTTCAATGACTTACTAAAACAAAAATAAACAAACATTAAAACAATATATTTTTTACTTTGAAAATGACTCCCTAGGAGAAATTCAGTTTCAATTCTCATCATAGAAAACAAGAGATAAGGAATATATCTAGAATGATGTGTTTAATAGTGTGATGTTATGTTCATCGGTAAGCTTGATCCATGCCATGATGGAGCCCATGTCCAGTATTTTTGCTGTAAACATCTTTGCCATAAACGTTTTTACCACAGAACTAATTGGCCATAAGGCAATTGTTCTATGAAAGCTAAAATAACTGGTTGACAGTTTGGTTTCAACTGGTTAAAATGTGTTAGCATTTCTTCCATTGAGTAGTGTTATTGATGGCTTTATTAAGCTGACAGATGACAATGATTTACCCCAAGAGTTGGTTATTTATTTTGAAACTCCCTACCTTGGAGGAGAAAGAGGCTGAGGGTCTCAAAAGCACAGGGTTGAACCTACATTTCCCATAGAACTTAGAAACATCTATCAAAGGACATGTGACCATATGTCAAGAACAAATGATACTGTAGAAGGCTTTCACAATGCAATACAAAGTTCAGTTACAAATGTGCATCTTAGTATTTGGAAACTGATGCCTCTTTAATGAAGGATGAAATTTTTGTGAAAAAGAAAAAGTGTGATGCCTAAGGAGGAAACAAATCAATAAGTGAAAAAATGTATAATCTTATGAAAGACTTCGAGGACAGTGCTTAGGTACAACCCACTAAATAGAATCAGTTACTTGTGCAGCACTGCATG
Source organism: Physeter macrocephalus (assembly GCF_002837175.3). Lineage (NCBI taxonomy): Eukaryota > Metazoa > Chordata > Mammalia > Artiodactyla > Physeteridae > Physeter > Physeter macrocephalus. Next base: position 78,532,491 of record NC_041223.1, on the reverse strand, counting down.
ACTCTACACAGTTTTAAATGTATTAAAATTATTTTATCTTGTTATGCTTTTTTCACATTTCATTTTGTCCTTTTTAATATCCCTCCTTTATTTTTTGTTATATTTTACTGAAAAATTGCCTTATGGCCAATGAGTTATGTGGCAAAAATATTTGTGGCAAAAATGCCTGCTGTAAAGCTGTCTACTGTAATGATGTTTATGGCAAAAGTACAGGTGCTCCCCACATTTTGAAACTTCCCTTTACACCACTTCACTTTTACAAAAGACTTACATTAGTACTTGTTTTCGTTAACAGAAAGAAATCCAAAGAGGAGTTTTGCTTTTACCAAAAAAGGCAAAAAGCAAAAACAGTGTTCAGTGTTTGTTTTGCAGCAAGCTGTTATAGAGGAAGTGTGTACTCCAAGCATTGCTAGTGACACAGCTAAGCTTCTTCCACAGGGACCACACTGAGCATCTCAGCATCAGGCTTTGACCTGTGTCTGTGGGCGTCTGTGCTTTATCTAATTTATTTTGTGCATCCATTAGTGATATGTGTCCTAAAGTAATTGCTTCTTCCTTTTATGCCTTTTCAGTTTAGGAAATGTTTCATAAGAACGCTCTACTTTCAAATATTGGGGAAACCTATACCTAGAAATGATGAAACCACCATGGATATTTTGTTGTAAAACTGAAAAAAGCTATATTTATAATACTTCCCATGAATGCTATATCTAATGCAAAATGGTTCATCAAGTGAAAAAGAAACCTTAAGTGGAAATTGAAATTGTATTTTACTTGGGCTGGTGAGTATAATGCACAGGGAATGTATAACTCTCCCTAGCAATGAGGTTTTAGAAAACTCCAAAGGACTACACAAATACTCCATAAATTACTGAAGTTAAATGTGACTAATGTGGTGTTATTTCAAGTAAAATTTAACTGAAACACTTTAAAAAGTATTTTCTTTGCATAATCCATTCACTTGTACCACACATATTTATTGAGCGACTCATATGTCAATCAGTTTTCTTTGTTTTTAATGACTCATACAGTCTAGTGGGAAAGATAGACATTAAACAATCACACGGATATAGAAATTTCACTAAAAGATTAGCGGTTACCAAGAGCTGAGGGAATAGGGAAGGCGGAGAATAACTGTTTCTTTTTGAGATAATGAGAATATTATAAAATTAGCTGTGATGATTACTCAACTCTGTGGAAAAAAAAAAACTGAATAGTACACTCTAAAAGGATAAAATTAATGTCAATTTTATCTCAAAAAAAGCTGTTATTAGGGGAAAAAAAGGATCATACCTCTTCATGGCCCAAAAGTCACCCTGCAGTGATATTTGGCAAGCTTAGAAGAATATAAAGAGACATTTTAATAGCCTCTGAGGACCCAGATTTTAAAAGACTAACTCTCTGATCTCAATTACTACCATTGTATGTCTCACTAACTGCACTCACAAGCCCTCTTGTTCTCTAACTTCCGAACTTCTTTTTGCCTTACTGGCTTCAACCTTTCTCTTCCTCTTCCTGGAAGGCCACTGCCCTGGGAAATTTCAAAGTTTATTCTTTTGTTTCATAGAAAACTTTATTTTATTGAGAAAAACTTAGCAGTAACTTTCCTAAAGCTAATTTTTTAACCACCTTATGCATCCATTAATCTATATTATTTAGACGTCTTTATTTCTATAGTATTTAATACTTGTTAATATTTCATATATAACTTTGTTTGTTGTGTATGCTTCCAGTCTTCCCCTGTAGAATGGGATGGAACCTCTGTTTCTTGTTTTTTTTTTTGTTTGTTTGTTTACTTATATGGCCTCAGCATTTTTTAATGAATTAGTAAATGGAACATGAATGAATTAATTAAATATGTGAGTATTTTTAAACATTAAATCTTAGTTTTCTCATCTGTAAAATGTGAATTATAATATTCCATGTTTGAGGATATTTTATGGTTAAAAGAAGTAATGGGTGCATAATACCTGCCACATCCTCAGCTTAACTATCCTAGAAGATAGGGATCCAAAGACAACTTTTCTCTGTAGCAATTAGAGAGGTTCTGAATTTTGTTACACTTCCATGGACATGATCATATAAAAGCGGTAATAAATTGCCTTATCTTGAAAATACCTATACATACTTAAATATCAAAAAATGTGAGACTTCCCTGGTGGTCCAGTGGTAAAGAATCCACCTTCCAATGCAAGGGACAAGGGTTTGATCCCTGGTCAGGGGATCTAAGATCCCACATGCCGCAGGGCAACTAAGCCCGCGCGACACATCTACCGAGCTCATGAGCCTCAACGAGAGAGCCCGCGTGCTGCAAACTACAGAGCCCATGAGCCCTGGAGCCTGCTCACCACAACTAGAGAGAGAAAACCTGCACACCACAACTAGAGAGAAGCTGGAGCACCACAAAAAAATGCCTCAATGACCCGACACAGCCAAAAAAAGAAAGAGAGAGAAAAAAAGATAAAGTAAGAAGCAAAACATTCAAAGTTTAAATATAAGATACTTTGAGATCTTGAAGGTGGATATTGTTAATGATTCCCTGAATTGTCTCAGTTAATGTCACCAGAGCCCCTGGAGTAATTGATTACTTGTCCTACAGTACTTACTAAAGGAAAGAATTGTTCAAGCCTGATGATTTACCCATAGAAATAATCCCCAGAAAGGAGACAAGTGCTGAAACAATTTTAAGCTGTCAACATTTTAAAAAGTGTTGCCCAAAGGAGAGCATAAAAGCTGAACGTCTGAAAATTCTCTAAGTTTTCTTGCTTTTTATTAAAATAATAGCAATAGAGGTGTGTACATTTTCTTCCCAATAATTTTTTCAATCTCAATTTTTTATAAAAGATTACCAAGTAGGTAAGAAGGCACATGTTCTTTAAAAGGGTATCTAAACAGTCCAATCATTTATTCAGATGAGAACCATGTAAAAGGTACCTAATGTGTTCATGGTTACACTTGCCTTGAGAACTAGACTGAAGAACAAAACAGACAGATCACACGTCATCATGGAAATTAGAATGTTATAGGAGATATGGGCATTAAACCAACTGGCAAAAAAATATGAAGATGAATATATATTTAAAAAGTGTTATAGGTTAGGAAGAAACAATGGTAACATCCAGATTCCAAGGGGGGGAAAATGGCAGTACTGCAGGAGAATTGTAATGAGGTCAGCTTTATTTGAGGGAGTAAAATTAGAGTCAGGCATACAAATATACTTGGAGGTAGCCAGGAAATGTGAGGGGGTTATGAGAATGAACCTATACCCAAAAGAAGCAATGTCCACATGTTCCTGAGGGAAGAGCTAATTGGGCCTATTTGAACAAAGTAGCATGCCTGGGAAACCCATCTGAAGTGGGCTCATATTCTAAGATGGAGCTAGAGGGATAGACAAGGACCAGGATTGTGAAGTGTTTGTTTGTTTTTTTTTAATGCATTGGTGAATTTTAAAATCAATTATGGTGTCATTGGTATGGTTGTTGTTTTTAATTGTCCCATGCAGAAGACTATCTCAATCAGTTTTGTATTTTAAAGATTGCTACTGCTTTTCTTTAGAAAGCTATTGCTTCATTCACAGTAAAAGGTGAGGTGGCTTGGACTAAGGCAGTAGCCCAGTGGGTAGAAGTGGAGACTGGAGATTTATTTTACAGTTTGAAATGGCAGAATGCAAGGGGTGAGGAAAATGAATCAAAAAACATTTAAAATTATTTACTTAGAAATATGTATGGTGGAGAATCTTGTGGGTGTCTATGGGACCAACCTTCCTCCATAAACACAATCCAAGGCTCTCATTTGGATCAAGAAGCAATATTCTTGCAACTTTCTCACAGACCTGAACAGTAATAACATATGATAATATGATATTATAACATGATATATGATAACATATGATATATGATAACATATGATAATAATAACATATGATTTTTATTGATTGTTTACATGTTATACACTGGACTATAGATGCTTCTTACCTGTCTCATTTGTCCTTTAAAATAATACTTTGAAACAAGTATCATTATTTCCACAAATTTATAGTGGAGAGCAGGGCTTAGAGAGGTCACTTAACTTGCAAATACATAGTAGAATCTCTACTCTAATCCATGCTTGTCTGATTCAAAGGCCATTATGGGCCTAGCTGTCAATCCTAAATCAACATATGTGTCATCTAAGGTGCTAGATAAACTACATATTCTGAGATCTCAAACCTAGTTTTCTGATTCCATAGATATGAGTTTGGGCCTAGGATTTTTTGTTTTTAATATACACACCAAAATAAATCTGATGAGGACCATAATTTCGTAACAGATATTTGGGGAACAAATGGGCATATGAGGTAAAACATTGCTATCCTACATTTCTGTAACACTCCAAATTTGACAATTTGACTTGGAAAGCTGCCTGCGTTTTACCTTGTTGAGATATTTCAGGAAACAACTCCAGCCTGTAAAGCTAGTATTCTCAACGCTGTAATCTGCAGAAGTATATTAGTGTCCAGACATCTGGTATAGAGGTAAAAGTTTCAGTGTTCAGGTTACTCTCATTGATTTTCTTAGAGGATATTTTGCCTCCTGAGATGGAGCTAGTTTAAAAGCAATGGGAAGAAGGCAAAGTGGATTCAGCACTGTGTTAGAAAGAACACATTTCAAATAATCAATAGCTACATGGAGTAGATATGGAATACAAATTCCATCTTGTATTATTGTCAGCACATTCTTTTGCTCTAAGACGTACCCTCATTCTCACATCCAAAGGCTATCTCAGCTGTAAACTGGGATAGAATCTAGAGCTAATGTGGTGTACATTCATGTCAACAACTTCTCAGTTAGATGAAACTTTCCATTTATTTAACACATAGGTAATAAAAATTGATGCAAGTAATAATAAATGATGTATAAAGTGTTCTTGCTCTGGAAACCATAATCAATAATATTCCAGAATATTGCATTCTCAGTCAACAAGCCCATTCTTAGCTTGTGCTTAAATCCAAGAAATCAATCATTATTTTAATCACTAACACTTATTCCAGAAACTGTAATAGACGACAAGAAAAAAGGATAGTTTAGCTTTCAAAAGCATATTAATGTTTAAACAACTTTTTCAACATCTGGGCTTGTTAAAACATATTCATATGATTTTTTTCTACTTTATATCACTGGATAATTATTAAAGTAACACTATTACTACTACAAGTAATACTATTTCAAATAATAACAGTGTTATTAATGCATGTCTTACTGAAGCCATCAATTACCTTCCTGAGAATGGAAATAGTACACAATGACTCATAAAAAGAAATACTGAATTCGATATAAATTTTAAAACACTATTAGCCTCAAAAGATGGCTACAAAGTGAAAATAAGATTCAATGGGGCCATGGCTACCAGAAAGTAAGTCCTATCCTCTTTGAAAGGCTAAAAGGACACTGATAAAGAACTGTATTGGGAAGAAGAGGATAAGTATATAAGACAGTCACTAAAGGGGTTAAGAGCACAGACTATTGAGTAAAATAAAACCCGATTCAAATCTTCAATGTGCCATTCACCAGTGGGGTGTACCTGGCACAATTCATTTAACCTTTCTGAACTTCAGTTTTCTTGTCTCTAAAACTAGGAAAGTATTGTCCCAGTTGGCTTTATTACAAAAAGCCGTGTGAAGTAATGTAAATGAATCCCTTAGCATGATTTTTCACACATACATAGCGCTCATGAGTCATTAGACAAGAGGATTAGTTCCAGGTTCTCAAAGGAGAATAAGTGAGATAAAAGCCTTCTTCTGTACATATCCATCAAGACCATGTGAAGGTTACTAAAAACTCTGGGCCTCATTTTCTTCATCTGTAAAATGGGACTAATGATAGTATGATTTCATATAGTGATCTTGAGATGTTTCTACATGGAATGGCCTGATTCCGTTGTAGGTCCCAATAAACGTATACTATTACTGGTGGTGTTACTGACAAAGCATATTCTATTTTTTGAGACAGCAAATGAATGGTTACCGCCCACTTTTCCATATGTGTATTTATTCATTTATTTATTTTAAGGTCAGAGGCCCTCGGTGGTGACTGGGGAGGCTGTCCAGAGCCTGCTCCCTGGAGCCTCTCATCTATATGTGTATTTTCTGTTTGTTATGTTGTGTAAGCAAAGTATTAACCCATGTTTAGTTACCACTGAGAAATAATTGTGACTTGGACATAACCATTTTGCCACTAGTGTCTGATTTAGAAAATCTGAAAAAAATAAAAATAAAAAAAGTAGGGAAATTAATTTTACTAAGAAAAAATTATATAATTCATTCCAATAGTCAATTTTAATGCTGTATAGAATGTCCTTGACATTGCATCTCCCTTTAGATTTGACTAAAAATTACTAATAACTGTAATTAAACAAACCCTAATATATTATGTAAATGTGCAATAAATTTATTTTATTTCTTTATATTCAGAAATATTTTGGAAGCCTGCTACCAGTTTGATGTGTAATTATCAGGGCAGACCCATCATACAGATCAATCAAGATGGCCAAGGACTTTGTAAACCATAGGTCTATGACTGACAAGAAACTTTTTCAAGAAAACTTCCTTTTTATGAAACTGGAAACTGGAAGAAGTATTTCTTGAGAGGGATGCAAAGAACATTGGAGACTACCATCACTTTTGCTATCTGAAGGTCACATAATGCTGATAAAAATCCTGGTCTAGGAGATAAAAGCATTACAAAAGCAGTAGGAAAGTTGGCATCAGATAGGAAGAACAAGGTAAAGAGATAAACGTACACATTCAGAAACAACTCTGTAGAACAATCAACCCTGTCCCACCTCAGCATCACAAACTTGGAAAGCATCAACAGTCTTTAAGAGACTCACTGTGAACACTCCGGGGATAAGAAGCACACATTTACGGAGGGTGCCCTTCAACAGACAGTGAATGACATTTGATTTAATGGAACTCACAAAACTAAAGGCAAGTATACCGTGAGCTTTTGTACAACTTGGCAGAACTTTTAGCTGGGCACGGCACTAGTTATTGGTGTGGCTCACTTTTCTATGGTTAGGAAAAGATGCAAAAAACTCTTAACCAGTTTTAGTTTTAAGAGGGCTAGGCTTGTTAAAAAACTGTTATTATGAGAGAAAAGGTCACTGGGTTTCTAAACACAGAGACTTAGCACCACCATAAAAGTGAATCTATTTTATTAAATGAATGATGAGCCAAGGTCACAGTAGCTTGAAAAGAACAATAGCAGGTCATGAGCTTATAAATCTTGGAAGAACTTTCATTTGAGAGGCCCAGGATTGGGCCTCTCAAATGAAAAGCGTTTGGTAAAGGGCACGAAGCAGTAGGAGGTCATTTCAAGCTGATACAAGGTACCAATTAAAACTTTAAAAATATTGAGTGTGAAATTTTACTAAGTTTGGATCTGAAAAATGTGTAAAAAAAGGACAATGTATATAATTCATGTCATTTTGCAAAACATATGGAATGAGGGGATGAATGAATAACTCTTCAAGAATGCAGGTTATTTTCCCATTAACGTAAAAACAATCAATTCAAGTTAATTTTTACACTGCGTATTTGATCACTCTGCTTTTTTAAAATTTATTTTCTAATTAGCTTGAATAATTATAACTTAAACTACTCAAGTTTTAATAGAATAAGTTAATTATGAATATTTCTTTAGTGCTATTAATTTGTTTTCATGTAAATGTTAGATTGTACCACTGCAGGAGGGAATCTTCTCAGACCAACTCTGTGATATTTTATTTATTATCAAATTCTAAGGTGACTGGGGAAAAAAAATATATATATATATATATAAAACCAAATGAAATTTATTCATTGTAGTTATTTGTCAATAACATTTATTTCACCAAATATATAATAAAATTATACAGAGGAAAGATTTTACACTCTTTATACTATGTAGCACAACATTTTGAACATACTGTATGCTAAAAAACATTTTAAATTAGTGAATAGGGTTTTTTTTTAATATCTTTAATTGCATAAAATGCTTCAGAGTGGATGTGAGCATAGTGATATTTTTGGTTTCTATCAAATGTATAAAATATTAACTTCCAGTTTCAGCTCTGACATTTAAAGAGCTTGGAAGTCATCAGTCCGGATGTTAAAATAAACAAACAAAAAGACTGAACATACATAAAATCAATAACTTTCAGAGAATTGCAATTGCAGGGCAAACTGTCACCCTGATGTGAAGAGATGGGTGAATTCAGAAACTTAGTGGAGATCTGCTTCCTTGGAGCAAAGATGTTGTATACATCTATTGGTAGGAAGACTTAACTGGAAATTTTGGCAAATTACTGGAAGGTGAGAGTAGCTTAGCATGAGAGTGAGAAACTGCAGGGGTTACAAGTCTTGGGGGTGCTCAAAACTTTTGTAGGTTTAATGTCCAAAATCTTTACCAGGTTATCAAGAGGAAGATTTTATAGATAACTTCCTACCTCTGGCAGGGAGATAAAAAGAATAATCATTAGGAACATTTTCCATAAGAAAGATGTACAGGGACATCCCTGGTGGTCCAGTGGTTAAGACTCTGTGCTTGCACTGCAGAAGGCACAGGTTCGATCCCCGGTTGGGGAACTAAGATCTCACATGCCTCGGGGATCTACAAAAAAAAAAAAAAAAAAAGAAAAGAAAGGCCTACTTTCCAGGGGAAAAGACCTTATCAGAGCCTTTAATACAACTTCAGCCTTCTCTATCCTTCTGTTCTCACCTAACACGGGCATAGAGCTATACCATCAGAGAAACACATTTGAAGGCCCACAAACAGGGGCCCATTGAAGCCTAAGATTAATAATACAATTGTAGAGCATGCTTCCTCACTCACACTTTACCACCAAACAAAGAGGGTTCAACTATAATTAGAGTGGATTACAGCTGAAAGGGGCAGGCTTTCTGAGGAGGAGTATTTAAGAAACTCCAAATTCAAGAAGGGAGGCAAAATAAAGACATAAAAGGAAATTGGACACCTATGGAGAGGAGGAAAACCTTCCTCTCCTCTCGTAGGTTGTGTGGCTGGACAAAGAGCTAAACTAACATAAAACAGATTAACAGTGGCATATTTTGTGGTGGTATGTTCTGAATCCCTTCACCTACAACTACAATAAACAATAAACACAGACCAATCCCTAGCCATATTATCCTAAACCCTTGCACTAAAAGCCGTCTTAATTCAGTTCCGATCATTCAATACAAAAATTACAAGACATGCTACAAGGCAAGAAAAAGCACAGTCTGAGGAAGAAAAGCAAGTATAGAACCAGACTCAGATACAACAGAGACATTGGAAATATAAGATAGAGAATTTGAAATAACTATGATTTATATGTTTAGGGCTATAATGGAAAAAGTAGACAACATGTAAAAACAGATGGATAATGTAAGCAGAGTGAGGGAATTTAGAAGAAAATTCTAGAAATCAAAAACGCTAAGAGAAATGAGGAATCCCTATGATGGATTCATCAGTAGACTGTACACAGTTGTTGAGTTTAGTATGAGTGAGCTTGAATATAGATCCATAGAAACTTCTCAAGCCAAAATGCAAAGAGGAAAAGAAAGTGGAAAAAGGAACAGAATACTCGAGAACTGCAGGGCAATCACAAAGCGTGAAACATATGTGTAAGTGTACATAGTTGGAACAGAGGAAGAAGAGGGACAGTGAAGAAGAAATATTTGAAGTAATAATGGCTGAGAACATTCCAAAATTAATTATAGATGGCAAAATACTGATTTGGCAGATCAGAGAATATCACAGGGTACATATGTCAAAAAAAATATGTGTGTGTATATATATATATATATATATACTACAGCAGACCACAGCATACAGTTCAAACTGTCAAAACAATTACAAAGACATAGAGGAAAATATAAAATTAAGATGGAAGTAAATAACCACATCTATCTGTAGAAGACAAATTTTATATATATATATATATATATATAGAGAGAGAGAAAGAGAGAGAGCTGGGGACAGAGAATGAAGGAGGCTGGTTACTGCCATCATTCTGTGTAACAGCTGAGCTCCGAGAGCCTGAGAAGCCAGTATACCTCCAGTGATACTTCAGCCAATAAATGAATAATTATTTCCTTTAAAAAAAGAACAAATCGAAATATCTAGTAACCATATGGCAAAAGGCTAATTTTAAATTTAGAAGCTTTATACTTTGAATAATTTGACTCTTAGACAAGAATAGTTCTACAGGCTTTAATATTCTAGATGTAAAGTATATATGCCCTAAAAATATATAAACTCTTATGATAACCAAAAGGATAATTATATTTAAAGCTCTGTTTTGTGAATGGAGCCAGAGGAGTCTTTGCAAGCCCCCCACTTATTATAATATTTGTCTGTGTCAAGCCCATCCCTTCCCCTCCGTGTACTAGAAAGTTTTGATAGATGAGTCAGAGTAGGCTAGGAAACATAGGGAAAATACTGATATTTATCTAAAGGCTTTTGAGTAATTTAAATTCAACTCAAGCTTTCCATGATAAAAAAATGAATAATGACACCTTCTATGAAATTGTACCTTTAAAGCAGTTTTAGACAAAACCTTGGAGGCATGTTGTCTCTGCTGTCGCTTCGTCATTTCATCCATAGATGAATTGGATGTGAGCTGTATGTCTGATACACTCGGAATCCTAGTTACTCTAGAGAATGGCTAGATTTTTTTTTTTAATTTCAATATTTTTTGTTCAAGTGAAGACAGTAAGAGGAATGATTTGGAACTGCTGTATTTGGAGCCTGAGCTAAAGATCCAAAAGAGAAAAGTACAGACATGGACACTTTGTACCAGTGCTCTAATTTAGAGATATGTTTGACGTGGTAACATATAGAATGATGCACACTCTGGCGGAAGAGGGGAAAAGTAGACTAATGAGCCTTCCTTTTAATTCTGTCAGTTACCACTAACCAGACATTCTCCATGTATCAGGCACTTTACAAAGTGATTCTCAAATAATTAAGCATTTAATTCTTAAGATAACCATGGGAGATATTATTGTTTTTTTTCCATTATTATTCCTATTTTAATCATTAGGAAATTAAGATGCAAAGAATAGAGTTGATACAGTTATAGAAGGTAGAGATAGTAGGTAACTTGCCCAGGGTCTTATTTCTCACCATCTGTGAAGCCAAGAGACTTCACACAACAGCCTGGTTCCAGAGTTTTAGCCTTAACCACTATCCTATGCTGTCTCTCACAGAGGCTATATTAAAACAAGACAAAAATAAAACTACCAAATGAAGACGGAAGAATGGTAAATGTTGTTCCTACCACAGAAATGTCTAGCCACCCCAGTGAATAAAATATAACTTTTAAGAAAAATACCTATATCTATTTTAATATGTATGAAATATTTCAAGAACACTTTAAATGAAAATCATCTGATGCATTCAAAAGGCAAAATCCAAGAAAGAAAATGAAGTGTAACTTAAAATTCTTACAAATCTATTAAGCAAAGCTTTTTTGTATATTGATAAGATGTTCTTATTGTGTTGGAAAATACATTATTCAAACTTACAAATATGAACATTGAATATGACAGATTTTTAAGACTTCCCCAAAGATAAAATGAACAGTTGATAACCCTCTGAATAAAATACAAGCTATCCGGTCTACTTTAGTACTCCTGCTTCTAGAACATTGCTCTCCTTTTAAAATCAGTGGAGATTTCATTCTTTATTGAGAAAAATAAAATCTTGACGATGAATCCATCCCCTTTTAAATAGACCCTAGAAGCATTTTTTTTGAAAGCAATAGCATTTTTATTTCACTGTTGGCCTTTAAACACGCATGATTCATCATCCTGCGAAGCAAGCCTGAAGGGCATTCTGGTAGTCAAGAATCACCCCCTTGGTATTTACTGTAATTGATTAAAATATTCACTTTTGTAATTGAAGGGGGACATTATTCTATATTTTAAAATTATTCTTCCTCTAATAAGAATGAATACCTTTGGGGCTTCCCTGGTGGCGCAGTGGTTGAGAATCCGCCTGCCGATACAGGGGACACCGGTTCGTGCCCCGGTGCGGGAAGATCCCACATGCCGCGGAGCGGCTGGGCCCGTAAGCCATGGCCTCTGGGCCTGCGCGCCATGGCCTCTGGGCCTGCGCGTCGGGAGCCTGTGCTCCGCAACGGGAGAGGCCACAGCAGTGAAAGGCCCGCGTACCGCAAAAAAAAAAAAAAAAAACAAAAAAAAAAAAACAAGAATGAATACCTTTAATGAATAGCAAAATATAAGCCCACACTCATGTTCCATTTAAAAGCCCAACATCCTATGGGACCTGTGCTATAAACTGGTTCATTTACAGTAATAGTGAAGTTGTTCCACAGTAAGGTACTTTGCTGTCCTAATTAAGAGGAACTGATGAAATATTTCAGGTTTTCTTACATCCTAGACTTTCTTAGGGCCTAGAGTGTTCTTTCATGATATGTAATCTGTTTGCATCTTTCATGTGTTTGTTGAGCTCTTACAACATAATTTCATAGAATAAGTTTACATTTTTTAAAATTGCATTTCGAGTTTAAATTCTTAGATTCCCCCTCCCAATATTCTTAAGGTTATATATTCTTCTTTTGAATAGTTCCAATACTGCTCATTACTGCTTTTGTTAGATGCCCTAAGCTTGAGAATGCCCTTCACCATGCTACCGGTGTAAAAGATACAGTCTGACCTGTGTATATTGGAAATGTTGCATCACAGAATCTGAGCACAAGCTACTGTTTACATAGCAAATTTATGGGTCTGCTTTACAATTCCTTTGCTATAGACATACTTCTTGATTACCTACTCTAATACATTCCAAACACTTTTCTAATAGCATGGAGGATTCAGCAGTGTTAAGAGCAGAGAAACATCCCTGTTTTCATGAAGGCTTTATTTAGTATAAGAACTTATTATTTTGTACATAGAATACTACCAAATAATCTTCTTTATTTTGAAAATCACTTCTGTTAAAGTTCATAAACAATATTATTTATTTCTCTTTCAGAAAGAGTGAAATTCAACCGTTTAAACATATCAGTTTAAAATATATATGGTTATGATATAAAAGAAGCAAAATGTTAAGTTATTTTAAAAAATAAATCTACGTCTTCTCCCTCAGATATTTTTACATCTTCTTTTTCTCTAGATCTTTTAAGTGGTGTTGCTTGTAAATAGAAAATTCAAATACTTATTTTTTCCAGTTTCCTTTTCTTTACATTTTACTCCATTCTTGTAAAGTTAAAGCATTTAGAAATCAGACAGCATTAGGTAATCTGTAGGATAAATAAAGAAATACAGTAAAGAGAAAATTAAAATTTAAAAATAAAAGAATTAATTCCACAGCAGTCAGAGTTTGACAACTTTCTGTGTGTAGATGTACAGGCAAGGACCTCCCTTGTAGTGCAGTGGCTAAGACTCTGTGCTCCCAATACAGGGGACCCAGGTTCAGTCCCTCGTCAGGGAACTACATCTCACATGCCACAACTAAGAGTTCGCATGCTGCAACTAAATAAATAAATATTAAAGAAAGAAAAAGAAAACTAGATGTGTGGGCAAAATAAAAAGTTAGAACAGATGTTTAAAAAGTCACGGATTCATTAAATGAGGATTCATCCACACTCATGTTTTAAATTTCTAGAGGTTACTACCAGACACTGTCATAATGAATTCAACCTGAAACACACCATCACCCTCACATTTATCGAAAAGTAACAGAAATGGACGAACATTAGTGAGGCAAATCATGTTATCAGGCTGGTAGTTTACAGACAGTATCATGATAATGGCATACAGACCACCACTTTCAGAAGGCAAACTGCAGAATAATTAGATTCTGTGTCTCACAGGAGAATCTAGAAAGTGTCCACAGGAGAGTCATTTTTTTCATCTACTCTTCTCTTAGAGAATAAAAAGTGACTTTTATAAAAGGAGGCTATATTTTTATAGATGTATAAAATTTTTATATGTTTAAAATTTTATATGTTTAAAAATTTTATACATATAAAATTATTTTTGTTTTGATTTTTAAAATAAATATTCACATCTAATAATTACATGGCCTATGCTAATTAAATGCAAAACATCCACTTGTTGTGTAGACCCAGAACTTGAAAACATGAATTCTAAGGAGAATGAAACCACAAAGACTAATCTCTTAGTTCATCATCCCTCTAAATCTGTGTGACAATGACCTTAGTTAGCTAAAATATTTGATTCATACATACACTGTTCCTGTAATTGTTGTAATATAGTCTTTTTGAAAAACATAGGAATATTGTGCCTGATTTTAGAAAGTACACATAAAACTCCTATATGAATAGAGACCACTTTTATTTATGTGAAAACGAAATCAGTTAGATATTCCCAAAGTGCATGAACACATCAAGATTGGCAACTAAATTTTGGTCTCTATGTCTTTGAATTGAACGGGCACTCTGAGTCTTTAATCTTCCCATTTGCATTTTTACATAATTATACTTCTTTCTAACTACAATCTGCAGGATAACTGGACATTGCACAGTTATAACTGTTCTTGTAATAACAGGTTTTCTGAATTAAGCTTTGCCATTTATATCTTTAAAAATGCATCAGATGACACAAGAGAATTACTCTAAACCTTTTGATTCAAAATCTTGCATCTTTTTCACATTAGAAATGAACACCTCAAGGAATATCACAAATTCATATAAAAAAGAATCTTACAGCTATAATATAAAGACTATATATTTATTTATGCAGGCATCTATAATGAACGTTCTGGTCATATTTATTTTATTAGGTTGAATATATAGCCTGCTTTTCTTGGAAACCTTGACATTTCTGTCAATATTAAATGAACTACCTAACCTTACATGTTTCTTTTATCTGCACAATCCTATTCCTTATTACAGAGTGGTGTGGAAGCTGAGTTCAATTTTACAAAAAGAGAGGGGAATTTTAAAATCAATCTACTTGTGTCAATTGTTTTTTCAAGTGATTGTTTTGCTATGATTTTATTATGAAGGCTGAGGTTAAACAAATTATACAATTTTTCATTAAATATAAAACTTTTTAGAAAGAAGTGTGTTCAATAGATAAATTTGAAATAATTTACTAGATTTTGTATAAAAATTAATGCTCAAATATGTCAAATTAGCATATAATTTAAAATGGCTAAATTTCCTTTTTCTAAGGAAAAAGGTGTGTGTGTGTGTGTGTGTGTGTGTGTGTGTATGTGTTTGTTACTTTATATAACCCAGTTAATAGACAGTATACACTTACTGGTTATGGGTAATAATTATACAATAATACAAAAGATAATGACATCAGATATTTATTGGGATAACATCACATGATAAGAGATTGCTATGTGCTAATTCTAATCCTCATAATAATCATGCAAGTTAGGTATTTTTACCTCCATTTTGCAATTAAGAAAAATATGACCTGAGGATTTTAACTCACTAACCCAAGAAGACATTGATGTGAAAAATTGTAGCAAAACTTTAGCCTTCCTAAAATTGCAATATGGTGAAATTGTCCATCTAGGATGTTTCTATTTTATGCCTATTCAAGAGGCATCATGAAAAGAACTACAGACATGTCCACTTCATTAAGGAAGTTTTGTCTTTAAATTGGGACACAAGATTGTAGAAAAATGACACTGCAAGGAATCAGAGAGTTAATTTCTTTTCTTTTAGCTACTGTAATAACTGAAGTTCAATATTCCAGTTTGATTATGTTTTGTTAAATGATTATTCTTTCTAAGTCCTTAGAAAAGTCTTAATTATAATTTAAACACATTTTTTCTTCCAACTACATTCTATGATTTTCTTTTCCTCATGTAAATGTATGGTTTCCTAATGCTTCCTTACTTGAATTTTAAATGATGGGTGATTAGAATAAAACAAGTTTGTATTTTAATGTTGGATAAAATACAAACACCTGAGTAAATAAATGTTCATTTGTCTGTTTGTTTATATCTTGGTTTGCTCCATACATTATTTTAAGCATCCTATAATATGAATTTATGGCAACAGTGTCTAGGTTTGTTCAGATAATATAATGTATATGTAGTGGATGAAATAAATGTGTTTCATTGGTGGTTGCATGTAAATGTGAGTTTACAAACTATCTTGCTCTGATTATGTACAATGTGTTAGCTTTGATCCATAATATTTTTGTTTTTCAGCAAATGCTTGATGATTGTCAGGGTAGTTGCCTTAATTTAACTTTCAAAGTTTATATTCATTCTACTGTAAGGCAAAAAATTTAATTGCAAAATTTTACCATATTATTATATAAGTTAATATTGTATTTATTATTTAAAGCAACCCATCAGAATGCACACAAATCAAACGTAGAGTTGATAATGCAGTTGTATGACTATAGCTATAATTGGCTGCATGGTCTCTGCCAAAAGATAGGACTCAGCAGACGCATCTCATAAGAATATCTTTTAATCATTGGATTTTTTTCTATGCTATCATTTATTACATTCATTAATCAAATGTTTTATTCAAAGCTAAGGTAAATTACTTGGATTTTCTAGATCACTCTGGAGGCAATATTTATATTTTAATCCATTCATTTAGTATTTTGTTTTTTGGGGAATAATAACATTCATAAAAGCCAATTATAAACACAAAGAATATGTAGATGCCCTTTCAAGTAATATTATTAGTATTCCCCTTTTGTACAATATTGTACTGTTATATAACTTTCTAATTGTAGTATAAGTTAAGCTTATCAAAGTATCAAAGGATAACTTACTGAATTTTAACTATGATTTGATGTGAATATGTTTGTGAAAAATAAAATCAATTGCTATTTTATTTAAATAATGAGAAAAAAGATCTTTCCTTGATGTAATCTCCTCTGTTTATAATGAATCTGAGATAGTAAGATGATAATTTTTAGATGAAAACAAGCCCTCTTGATATCTTTGTGTTCCCTTCCCAGATATCCATGGAATATTATTATATATTGGTGAAAATAATTAATTTCCTATTACTTTCAGTTTAGAACTAAAAATTAAATTAGAACTAAAAATTAAATTCAATGAAGTTGCAGGATATGAGATTAATATACAGAAATCTATTGCTTTTCTATACACTATTAACAAACTATCAGAAAGGGAAAGCAAGAATACAATCTCATTTAAACTTGCATTAAAAAGAATGAATTAACTAGAAATAAACTTAATCAAGGAGGCGAAAGACCTATTCACTGAAAACTATAAAATATTAATGAAGGAATCTGAAAATGACACAAAGAATGGGAAGATATCCCATGTACTTGGATTGGAATAATTAATATTGTTAAAATGTCCATACTGTCCAAAGCAATTTATAGATTTAATGCAATCCCTATCAAAATATTTATGATTATCTTATCTTACTTATTCTTACTTATATTATTTATTCTTACTTACTTACTATATCTTACTTAATCACAGAATTAGAACGAATAGCCCTAAGATTTATATGAAATCACAAAAGAACTTGAATAGCTAAAGCAATCTTGAGAAAAAAAAGCAAAGCTGGAGATATCACATTCCCCGACTTCAGACTATATTACAAAGCTACAGTAATTAAAACAGCATGGCACTGGCCCCAAAACAGGCACATAGATCAATGGAACAGAATGAAGAGCTCAGAAATAAATCCATGCACCTATGGCCAGGAAAGCATAGACAAAACGAAAAGACAGTCTACTGAATGGGAGAAAATATTTGCACGTGATGTGTCTGATAAAAAGATAATATCCAAAATGTGTAAAGAGCTCAAACAACTTAATACCAAAAAAAAAAAAAAAACAAATTTTAAAAATGTGTAGAAGACCTGAAGAGATGTTTTTTTCCACAAAGAAGACATGCAGACGGCCAGCAGGCAAGTGAAAAGATGCTCAAAATCACTAATTATCAGGTAAATGGAAAGCAAAACCACATGAGAGAGGGGGAGAGAAGATGGTGGAAGAGTAAGACACGGAGATCACCTTCCTCCCCACAAATATATCAGAAATACATGTACACGTGGAACTGCTCCTACAGAACACCCACACTGAACGCTGGCAGAAGACCTCAGATCTCCCAAAAGGCAAGAAACTCCCCACGTACCTGGGTAGGGCAAAAGAAAAAACAGAGACAAAAGAATAGGGACGGGACCTGCACCAGTGGGAGGGAGCAGTGAAGGAGGAAAGGTTCCCACACATTAGGTAGCCCCTTCGTGGCTGGAGACTGCATGTGGTGGACGGGGGGAGCTTCAGAGGCGCAGAGAAGAGCACAGTAACAGGGTGCAAAGGGCAAAGCGGAGAGATTCCCGCAGAGGATCGGTGCCGACCAGCACTCACCAGCCCGAGAGGCTTGTCTGCTCACCCGCCGGGAAGGGCGGGGGCTGGGAGCTGAGGCTAGGGCTTTGGTCGGAAGCCGGGAGAGGACTGGGGTTGGCGGCATGAACACAGCCTGAAGGGGCTGGTGCACCACGGCTGGCAGGGAGGGAGTCCGGGAGAAGTCTGGAGCTGCTGAAGAGGCAAGAGACTGTTTCTTCCCTCTTTGCTTCCTGGGGCGCGAGGAGAGGGGATTAAGCACGCCCCTTAAAGGAGCTCCACAGATGGGCACAGAGCTGCCGTAGAGACAAGAGACTTTTTCTTGCCTCTTTGTTTCCCGGTGCGAGAGGAGAGGCGATTAAGCGCGCTGCATAAAGGAGCTCCAGAAACGGGCGTGAGCCGCGGCTGTCGGCGCGGACACCAGAGATGGGCGTGGGATGCTAGGGCTGCTGCTGCCACCTCCAAGAAGCCTGTGTGCGAGCACAGGTCACTCTCCACACCTCCCCTCTGGGAGCCTGTGCAGCCTGCCACTGCTGGGGTCCCGGGATCCAGGGACAGCTTCCCCGGGAGAGCGCGTGGCATGCCTCGGGCTGGTGCAGTATCATGCCGGCCTCTGCCACTGCAGGCTCACCCCACATCCATGCCCCTCCCTCCCCCCCGGCCTGAGTGAGCCAGAGCCCCTGAATCAGCTGCTCCTTTACCCCTTCCTGTCTGAGTGAAGAGCAGACGCCCTCGGACGACCTACATGCAGAGGCGGGGCCAAGTGCAAAGCTGAACACCAGGAGCTGTGCGAACAAAGAGGAGAGGGGGAGGTCTCTCCCAGCAGCCTCAGAAGCAGTGGATTAAATCTCCACAATCAGCTTGAAGTGCCCTCCATCTGTGGAAGACCTGAATAGACGGCGAATCATCCCAAGTTGAGGAGGTGGACTTTAGGAAAAGATATATTATTTTCCCATTTTTCTCTTTTTGTGAGTGTGTATGTGTGAGCTGCTGTGTGAGATTTTGTCTGTATAGCTTTGCTTTCACCATTTATCCTAGGGTTCTGACCGAACTGTTTTTTTTAATAAAATTTTTATTCTTAATAATTATTTTTTATTTTAATAACTTTATTTTATCCTACTTTATTTTCTTTCTTTCTTCCTTTCTTCCTGTCTTCCTTCCTTTCTTCCTTCCTTTCTTCCTCCCTTTCTTCTTCCCTTCCTTCCTCCTTTCCTTCCACACTTCCTTCCTCCCTTCCTCCCTGACTCCCTTCCTTCCTCCCTCCCTTCCTTCCTTCCTTAGTTCCTTCCTTTATTCCTTCCTTCCTTCCATTCTTGCTTCCTTCCTTCCTTTCTTCCTTGCTTGCTTTCTTCCTTTCTTGCTTCCTTCTTTCATTTCTTCCTTCCTTCCTTTCTTCCTTCCTCCCTTCCTTTCTTTCTTCCTTCCTCCCTTCCTTTCTTTCTTCCTTCCTTCCTTCCCTCACTCCCTCCTTCCTTCTTTCCTTCCTTCCTTTTCTTTACTTTCTATTTTTTCTCCCTTTTATTTTGAGCTGTGTGGATTAAAGGCTCTTGGCGCTCCAGCCAGGCGTCAGGGCTGTGTCTCTGAGGTGGGAGAACCAACTTCAGGACACTGGTTCACAAGAGACCTCCCAGCTCCACATGATATCAAATGGCGAAAATCTCCCAGAGGTCTCCATCTTAACACCAAGACCCAGACTCACTCAACGACCAGCAACTTACAGTGCTGGACATACTATGCCCAACAAATAGCAAGACAGGACTACAGGCCCATCCATTAGCAGAGAGGCTGCCTAGAATCATAATAAGGCTACAAACATCCCAAAACACACCACCAGACGTGGACCTGCCCACCAGAAAGACAAGATCCAGCCTCATCCACCAGAATATAGGCACTAGTCCTCCCAACCAGGAAACCTACTCAACCCACTGAACCAACCTTAGCCACTGGGGACAGTCACCAAAAACAAAGGGAACTACGAACCTGCAGCCTGTAAAAAGGAGACCCCAAACACAGTAAGCAAAATGAAAAGACAGAAAAACACACAGCAGATGAAGGAGCAAGGTAAAAACCCACCAGACCTAACAAATGAAGAGGAAATAGGCAGTCTACCTTAAAAGAATTCAGAATTATGATAGTAAAGATGATCCTAAATCTTGGAAATAGAATAGACAAAATGCCAGAAATATTTAACAAGGACCTAGAAGAAATAAAGAGGAAGCTGGGCTTCCCTGGTGGCGCAGTGGGTGAGAATCCGCCTGCCGATGCAGGGGATCTCACCAAAAGACACAGACTGGTTGAATGGATATAAAAACAAGACCCATATATATGCTGTCTACAAGACACCCAAAAAAAAAAAAAAAAAAAGAGGAAGCAAGCAATGATGAGCAACACAATAAATGAAATTAAATATATTCTACATGGGATCAAAAGCAGAATACCTGAGGCAGAAGAACGGATAAGTGACCTGGAACATAAAATAGTGGAAATAATTACTGCAGAAGGGAATAAAGAAAAAAGAATGAAAAGAACTGAGGACAATCTCATAGACCTCTGGGACAACATTAAATGCACCAACATTTGAATTATAGGGGTCCCAGAAGAAGAAGAGAGAAAGAAAGGGACTGAGAAAATATTTGAAGAGATTATAGTTGAACACTTCCCTAATATAGGAAAGGAAATAGTCAATTAAGTCCAGGAAGCACAGAGAGTCCCATACAGGATAAA
>NC_041223.1:78508978-78510098 GCF_002837175.3 Physeter macrocephalus | reverse complement strand
TTAAAGAAAATTGAAATCGTATCAAGTATCTTTTCCAACCACAACTCTATGAGACTAGATATCAATTACAGGAAAAGATCTGTAAAAAATACAAACACATGGAGGCTAAACAATACACTAATTAATGACGAAGTGATCACTGAAGAATTCAAAGAGGAAAACAAAAAATACTTAGAAACAAATGACAATGGAGACACAACGATCCAAAACCTAAGTGGACACTGCAGAAATACCAAAGATTATTAGAGATTACTATAAGCAACTGTATGCCAATAAAATGGACAACGTGGAAGAAATGGACAAATTCTTAGAAATGCACATCCTGCCGAGACTGAACCAGGAAGAAATAGAAAATATGAACAGACCAATCACAAGCACTGAAATTGAAACTGTGATTAAAAATCTTCCAACAAACAAAAGCCCAGGACCAGATGGCTTCACAGGCGAATTCTATCAAACATTTAGAGAAGAGCTAACACCTATCCTTCTCAAACTCTTCCAAAAGATAGCAGAGGGAGGAACACTCCCAAACTCATTCTATGAGGCCACCATAACCCTAATACCAAAACCAGACAAAGAAGTCACAAAGAAACAAAACTACAGGCCAAGGTCACTGATGAACATAAAATCCTCAACAAAATACTAGCAAACAGAATCCAACAGCACATTAAAAGGATCATACACCATGATCAAGTGGGTTTATTCCCAGAAATCAAGGATTCTTCAATATATGCAAATCAATCAACGTGATAAACCATATCAATAAACTGAAGGAGAAAAACCATATGATCATCTCAATAGATGCAGAGAAAGCTTCTGACAAAATTCAACACCCATTTATGATAAAAACCCTGTAGAAAGTAGGCATAGAGGGAACTTTCCTCAACATAATAAAAGCCATATAAGACAAACCCACAGCCAGCATCGTTCTCAATTGTGAAAAACTGAAACCATTTCCACTAAGATCAGGAACAAGACAAGGTTTCCCACTCTCACCACTCGTATTCAACATAGTTTTGGAAGTTCTTGCCACAGAAATCAGAGAAGAAAAGTAAATAAAAGGAATCCAAATCGGAAAAGAAGAAGTAAAAATGTCACTGTTTGCAGATGACATGATACT
>NC_041223.1:78493381-78507645 GCF_002837175.3 Physeter macrocephalus | reverse complement strand
AGGAATGCAAATCAAAACTATAATGAGATATCATCTCACACCGGTCAGAATGGCCATCATCAAAAAAATCTAGAAACAATAAATGCTGGAGAGGGTGTGGAGAAAAGGGAACACTGTTGCACTGCTGGTGGGAATGTAAATTGATACAGCCACTATGGAGAACAGTAAGGAAGTTCCTTAAAAAACTACAAATAGAACTACCATATGACCCTGCAATCCCTCTACTGGGCATATACCCTGAGAAATCCATAATTCAAAAAGAGTCATGTACCAAAATGTTCATTGCAGCTCTATTTACAATAGCCAGGACATGGAAGCATCCTAAGTTCCATCAACAGATGAATGGATAAAGAAGATGTGGCACATGTATACAATGGAATATTACTCAGCCATAAAAAGAAATGAAACTGAATTATCTGTAATGAGGTGGATAGACATGGAGTCTGTCATACAGAGTGAAGTAAGTCAGAAGGAGAAAAACAAATACCGTATCCTAAAACATATATATGGAATCTAAGAAAAAAAATGTCATGAAGAGACTAGGGGTAGGATGGTAATAAAACACAGACCTACTAGGGTATGGACTTGAGGATATGGGGATGGCGAATGGTAAGCTGTGATGAAGTGAGAGAGTGGCATGGACATATATACACTGCCAAATGTAAAATAGATAGCTAGTGGGAAGCAGCCGCATAGCACAGGGAGATATGGGGATGGCGAATGGTAAGCTGTGATGAAGTGAGAGAGTGGCATGGACATATATACACTGCCAAATGTAAAATAGATAGCTAGTGGGAAGCAGCCACATAGCACAGGGAGATTAGCTCCGTGCTTTGTGACCACCTAGAGTGGTGGGATAGGGAGGGTGGGAGGGAGGGAGATGCAAGTAGGAAGAGATATGGGAACATATGTATATGTATAACTGATTCACTTTGTTGTAAAGCAGAAACTATCACACCATGGTAAAACAGTTATACTCCAATAAAGATGTTAAAAAAAAAGAAAAAGACCACATGAGATGTCACCTCACACCTGTCAGAATGGTCATTTTCAAAAAGCTCACAAATAACAAATGTTGGCAAAGATGTGGAGAAAAAGGGAACCCTTGTACACAGTTGGATTGTAAATTGGTGCAGCCACCATGGAAAACATTATGAATGTTCCTCAAAAAACTAAAAATAGAGCTACAATATGATCCAGCAATTCCACTCCTGGATATATATTTGGAAAAAGCAAAAACACTAATTTGAAAAGATACATGCAGAAAATGTTATCTATATATGTGTATATATATGTGTGTGTGTATATATATATGTGTATATATATATACATATATATATATATACACACACACAATGTAATATTACTCAGCCATAAAAAAGAATGAAGATCTTCCATTTTTAACAATGTGGATGGACCTAGCGAGTATTACACTTAGTGAAATAAGTCAGACTGAGAAAGACAGATACTGTATGTTATCACTGATAGGTGGAATATAAAATAAAAGAAGTGAATATATATATCACAGAATAGGAACAGACTCACTGGTTGTCACCAGTGGGGAGAGGAAAGGGGGGAGGGGGAATATAGTGGTAGGGGATTAAGAGACACAGACTACTATGTATAAAATAGATAAGCAACAAGGATATATTTTAGAGAATAAGGGATTATAAACATTATCTGGTAATAAATTTTAATGAAGTATAATCTGTGAAATACTGAATCACTGTGTTGTACACCTGAATCTAATAATATTGTAAATCAACTATACCTCAGTAAAAAAAAAAAAAAAATTCTATATTTAGACTTATCCATGCTGAGCCAAATTATATTTATATTTGTAGGTACATATATAATTTTTCTTAGCCATTTTTGAGAGGAAGGGGTAGAGTCCTTGCTAATAAAATATGAGATTCTTATGTTAAATGCAGAAATGTACCAAGAAGAATTATATATATATATATAATATATAAAAATACTTTATATACATATGTGAGAGAGAGAGCTTCTTCCTTTGTATGTATTAATATTCATACTATATTTTATATTTAGAATATTTCTTAATCTGAAATGGGCATCAATGTGAAGGCAATATTATTAGGCTCAGTTTAAGAAAAAAAATATGGACGTATAAGGCAGAAAGAATAAGAGAATAAACCAATTCAGGACAAAGTCTGACTTAGCCTGTCCACATCTCATCAACTTTTGTGAGTCTTCACATACATCATACATGAAGATTTACTGTGTGAAAAAGAAAAAATATATATACATATAAGAATTTTAAAAATATATATATATATATATGAGTCTTAGATGGCTGCTCTAAGCATTCCCATAAACATTTGCCTTTGTCCTCAAACCTCTATGATCACTTAACTAAGATGTTTTTCTTCTTCTCTGAATCTAATTGCACTTACTGTCTTTATCTTTCATTTCACAACTCAGATCCCCTGGAAGACTGGAATGTAGGAAAAGCAGCAACAATTTGGGAATCCTGACAGTGTGACTGATATGATGTGTGAGCTTGGACATGTTACTAGATGTCCTGAGCCAAGTTCTCAAGGTATTGACAGGGATAGAGACTGGCCTGATAAGAAGCAGCCCCGCCCAGTGAGAGGGAGTAGAGGGTCTTATCAATGAGCATGGCCTCTGAAGTCAGGCAGGGGGATTTGAATCCTGGCTGTACAGCTTACCACTTTTTCCAGTTCTTCCTTCTGTAAAACATGATTAGTAATAGTAAATTCCCACAAACTTGTTGTGAGGATTGTATAAAAGTGCTGCATCAGTTTTCAATTATTGCTATTATTATTGTAAAGCTTGACTAAATTATGCTCATTTATGTTTCTTTTATATCATGCTATGAACTCTTATTTACATCCTATATACTTATCTAATGTGATTGAATTATAAATTTTAATGTATCCCTAAGCTCTGGATCATGTGGCCTCCATCACATATTTCTAGGTAGGAGATTAGATCTATCCAAAAGCAGAAAACACTTGATGATACAAATTATTCCAGTTAAAATTCAGTATGTAGTGAGAAAATAGTTGAAGGAAAGGAGCAAATAACTAAGTTACCTGATTTTTAACAAAGACAGTCCAAAATATAGTGGCTCAAGGAAAATGAAACTTATTTCTCTTTCAGCTGGTGGTTCAGAGATGGGAGCTCAGCATGGGTCATCTATGAGGTGATCTAGGCACTTTGGGTCCTTCTGTCCTGTCACTCTCAAGGTCCTCCACATGCTGTCCTCACTCACATGATCGAAGCTGACTTGGGATACCACACTCCCACACTATGGGAAGTGAGTGACACCTGTTAAAGCATGTGACCCAGAATTTGCACCCATTCCTTTAGATCACATCCTCCAGGTTGGAACTTAGAACCCAGTCCATTGTTGCTGGAAGGAGCGTATGTTTTCTAACTAGATGTCTATGAGCCAGCTCCAAGGAGGGAGTGAGAACAGATACTGGGGTACAATTTTCCATGTTACAATCCAGCTATCACTCCTAGAAACAGCAAAATGATGGTTTCAAATTTAAATTAATGTCGGAGGCTGAATTCAGATAGCACAAACTGAGTGATGTGAAAATATAATAGAGAAAGGAAGGTATTAAAGCAGCATCTGGCTTATTTACAATTTCCATTAGCTTTTCTAAACTATATTCATAAAATCTCTATCCACACGTGAACTGATATTTTCTGAACAAACACTCAATTTTTTCACTGTTGTAGCAGTGAAACTGAAGTTGTTTCTAGGGTTCCAAAGTATGTAGAGAGAAGTAGTACAGGAGACCTTTGGTGAGCATCTTAATTATTTTCATAGCTCTTCCAGCTTCAAAAAATAAAACGTACTCAACCTACCTCAATGGATTGAGTGCCATTAAGGATGTGAAAAACTCACCGGTATCAAGACCACATGGTCCCATGGGAATACCCAGGTTGGATATGAGAAGATATCCAGGGAATCTTTCTTCCTTTCTTTGTTCTCCTACCTTTCCTTTTAGTCAAATAACTTCTTAACTGTGCTCCATCTTTTCTCTGCAGGCTTGACTCTACTCTTTTTGCACAGTCATAACTCTTAGTTTTCAACTCAGCTTTCTTTATCAAAATCCCACATTCTCCATATCTTTTTATTAACAATTTTAAAAGAGACTCTAATTAGTTTTAGGCCCTTAGGTATTGTAGGATTATTTCTTACAAGCATTATAATCAGGGGTAAGAAGATTCAAAAGGCCTCTGGGCACATAAGTGTAGTTTAGTGGCCTTTCATCATTCTTTCATAAATACACTTTATCTTTCTGGAAAAAAAATTTAGAGTGAAGAGTTAAGATGTTTACATCCAGTGATGGAAGTGTCATAATACTTACATGTTATTGAATGACGTTTTTAGCAGGAAGAGAATTTCAGGCTGACAGAACACTAAGTGAGAGAAAATAAAAAGTAAATAAAGCAAAATTATAGTGGCACAAGAATTCTGTTTTTAATGTTTATGACCATATATGCAAGAACCCAGCACCATTTTGAATGACTAGGTTGGCTTGTCCTGAGTCTTTATTGTCAGGAAAACAGCCCTAGGCTTTAGTCTTATGCTCTATTGAAAACACATCATGCCAAATGGTAAAGAACAGAGAATATATTACTTATTTCCCTCCTAAAACACTTCTTATTCTTTGGCATTATAAATCTTTATTTTTATTTTTGTTACCAAGTTTGTTGCTCCAGAATTATACCCCTGCCCCTCCCTCAAATAGAAACCAAATACTGTTATCTAAGCTTCAGGAGGAACCTGCAAAGAGGAAAAACAAGAACTGATTAGTATGAACTAGGCTAAAGATGGCTAAGAATTTGACTTCCAGTGGACCTTGAGCCTCATTATACAATCATTGTAATACTGATACGTTAGCTAAATGACACACTCACCAGCACCAAGACACTTGACAGTTGCCATGACAACAAATGAAAAGCCCATACAAGGAATGGAAAGGAGAGTTGAATCAGTCCTGCGTCCAAACCAGAACCCTGTCTTCAGATAACTCATGAATATTCTTCCCAGTTTTTTCAACTCCCTCCCTTTTACCTCAACCCTCCTATACATAGGGTGTCTCCACCTGAATTGGACTGAGAAGTTTATTTGCAAACTAAGTTTCAGCTGCTCCATTCTTTGACCATTGAATAAAGCTTGTGCTGTTCCAGTCTCAGCATCTGTTTTATTATTGGCTGTTTGAATCTGAGTGAAAGAACCTCCCTGGCCAAGACAGGAGGTCTCGGCCCTGGCTAGGATCCCAGAGTGGGTCCATTCAACTAATAAGGTAACATTTTCACCTGTGAAGTAAACTGATGTGATTGGCAAAAGACAATCCCAGACTCCCAGGCAATAGCATACTTCATAAGTCCTTCTTTGTTTTCTAGCTACTGGACAAGATTTTGTACCACAAATTTTAAGTGATCAGTAAATAATAACCAGAGAGCATGATGATTCTGAGTGACTGACTTCAAAGAGAAAACAAACAAATAAATAACAACAATAAAAACCAAAAACAGTATATTTGATCTACCAAAGAAATCTTTGGAGTTTCTTCAGGAAATTTCTAAATTCCTCTCCATGGTTGTACTCTAGCATTTAGATGCCAGACACATCAGCCACCTTAAGCTAGGACTCACCTCTGAAAAAATGGTTAATCTATCTCCCATTATTTAAGGAATAGTTTAACCTGTAGTAGAAAAATAAACCTGAACTCACATGATCTGAGGAGTTTTTTAGTCAAATAGTAAGATTGGGACCTAACCTACTAGTAGCCCAGCCATAAAGAATAAAAGAAATACATAAGAAAGTTGTTTAAAAGCCACAAAATATGGGACTTCCCTGGTGGTTCAGTGGTTAAGACTCTGTGCTTCCACTGCAGGGGGCATGGGTTCAATCCCTGGTTGATCCCTGGTCTGGGAACTAAGATCCCACATGTAGTGTGGCATGGCCAAAAAAAAAAAAGCCACAAAATATGGACAATAGTGAAAGATAATCAGGAATATTGTATATGGTACATATATACAATGAAATATTACTCAGCCATAAAAAGGAATGAAGTTGGGTCATTTGCAGAGATGTGGATGGACCTAGAGACTGTCATACAGAGTGAAGTAAGTCAGAAAGAGAAAAACAAATATTGTATATTAATGCAGATATGTGGAATCTGAAAAAAAATGTTATAGACAATCTTATTTACAAAGGAGAAATAGAGACACAGATGTAGAGAACACACATATGGATACCCAGGGGGGAAGGGGAGGGTGGGATGAATTGGGAGATTGGGATTGACATATATACACCATTGATAATATGTATAAAATAGATAACTAGTGAAAACCTACTGTATAGCACAGGGAACTCTACTCAATGCTCTGTGGTGACCTAAATGGAAAGGAAATCCAAAAAAGAGGAGATATATGTATACATATAGCTAATTCACTTTGCTGTACAGTAGAAAGTAACAAATATTGTAAAGCAGCTATACTCCAATAACAATTTTACAAAACAAATAAGTGAATATAAAACAAGCGAACTAAATTGAACTCAAAAAAAATAAATAAAAGCCACAAAATATGGATAATAGTGAAAGATAATCAGGAATATTGGATATGGACCCAAACTTAAAGACTTACAAATAAATGATAGGCAGTAACAGAAATAAGTTGATATAAGGTAGAGGTTTATGATATCCTGAACTATGCTAAATTATTTTATTAGCATATAAAATATATTTTCTTAAAATTTTGCTAATTAAAAAATTTAGTACCACTGACACTTGACTGTAAACTTCCAAGTTGATTTCACCCTGAATTTCATTCTTAGTTTCAACATTTTGTTACTGACTTCTATATTTTACAGGGAAGAAATTCTAAACATTAGCATGAACAGACAAGCAATAAACGTTTTAAGACTTTGTACAATGCATGTCATACCAGCCCTTCAAGTTACCAGAGTATCAGGAAGGTGGCTTTACAAAATGTTTCCTGTGTTAAAACTATTTGGTAATAACCTCAGATGTTTTAGCTGAATGTAAATGCTGCTTTTGGAGGCTGCATACCTCCTGGTGTTAAAAGAAATTGAGATTGGAATGCATTTTCTGTTGAGAATCTAAATAAATATACCTGTGAGTTTTCTTTTGTAGCATCATCTTCAAGAAAGAGGGGAAAAAGCAAAATAACATTCAATTGATAATGTATTATACTAAGTACTAACAATAGGAAACAAGTGTTAATTTGTGTTATTTTAAGTTTTTCTTATCTTTTAGGATCTAAATCACCAAATTCCATATGTTGGAAGTGAAAAATTAGCTTACTTCACAGGAAAGAGTAAAGAAAAACTTTGCATTTATATGCAAGTCTAAAGAATCAGAGAAGAGAAGACAGTAAATGCCTTGGAGACATTTGTTGGTGTTTCTCGCCTCCTGGAAAACAGAGAAGCTGTGGATTGGTTCTCAGTGAAAGACATTTCCTCTAGTGAGCATGAAGTCATCTCACTTTGGTCCTTAAATAATTCAGCTGAAACTTCTATCCAATTTCTTACCAGAATTTATCACAAATGTCCACAACTTGTTTAATAAAAATCTTAGATTATTTTTTCTGGGTTAATATGAGGTAAGAGTTCAGATGAATTATGCTGTGGGCTAATGCCTTATAAACATTAAAAAGTAAATTAGTAAATTAATTAAGATTAATGTCTTTGTCATTCTTACCCTCTTATTTTTGTTTTTTGTTTTTGTTTCTCCTCTTCTGCTTACTGCTTCTGCTTTCTTTGTTCTGTTTCTCTCTCTCTCCTGTTCTCCCTCCCTCTCTTCCTTCTCCACTTTTGTTCTACTTTATTATGTGGGTACACTGTTGCTCAAGACCACACAGTATAGAACTGAATAAAATCTTTGGCAGGCTTTTGCAGGGCACTTAAAGTCCAGACTTATTCTGATTATGCACCTCATCTTCTGGGAGCCATAGCTTATTCAAGTATCTGCTCCATTTCTTCAATGATTACGTCTTTAATGTGTCATAAGGATAAATGTGGCTGATACACCAAGGTACAAATCATCTCTATTTCTGCCCATGTGTCCCCTTTCTGGCCTCTATCCAGGCAGCCCTCTGGGCTCTAAGTGCTTTAAGGCATCCAGTGATATAATGAGTTACTTTTTTCATGTGCATCTAAAATGGTATTAATTGCGTACTATCTTTGGGATAATTTTAAAATATGCACACAAATAATTCTGTGTGTTCTATGGTCCAGATGAGAAACTTTAGTTGACAAATGTCATTCCTTAAACCACCTGGCACCTGACTGCAGACCCATAAGTGATCTCAGCTAAGACTATACAAACTGTCCCACAAGACTATGGTCAGCTCACCAACTCTCAGAATCATAAGCTAAATACTTTGTCATAAGCTAAATACTTTGTTTTAAGTTCTGAGGTGCTTTATTATGCAGTAGTAGATAATCAATACAAACAAGAATTTTAAAAGTTCAGTTACTGATGACAGTGAATCTAACTGTTTGTGCCATAGATATAACCACGTTTTTAAAATCAGTTCATCTTTATTTTCATGACTTAATATTCAGTAATATTACATAGCATACATTGGGCAATTGATCTAATAGGATTTTCCAGGTCATCATATTTCCACATAACCATTCTGCAAGTCTTTCTCATTCAATTTTTTATCTTTGTTTCATTTCATTTACCATTATATCAAATTCATGTAGAAATATCTTAATTAAACAAAAAAAGCAAATTAAATATAATCAGAATATGATGTGTGCATAAATAGAAACTTTAATGTTCATAAACAATAATATTCAAAATATAAATGTTACATAGAATAGTTCTACAGATTCTAGAGTAGAAGTACATATAAAACGTGTTGCTGCTGCTGGTGGGAATGTAAATTGATACAGCCACTATGGAGAACAGTATGGAGGTTCCTTAAAAAACTACAAATAGAACTACCATACGACCCCGCAATCCCACTACTGGGCATATACCCTGAGAAAACCATAATTCAAAAAGAGTCATGTACCAAAATGTTCATTGCAGCTCTATTTACAATAGCCAGGACATGGAAGCAACCTAAGTGTCCATCAACAGATGAATGGATAAAGAAGATGTGGCACATATATACAATGGAATATTACTCAGCCATAAAAAGAAATGAAACTGAGTTATTTATAATGAGGTGGATAGACCTGGAGTCTGTCATACAGAGTGAAGTAAATCAAAGAGAAAAACAAATACCATATGCTAACACATATATATGGAATCTAAGAAAAAAAAATGTCATGAAGAGATTAGTGGTAGGACAGGAATAAAACACAGACCTACTAGAGCATGGACTTGAGGACATGGGGAGGGGGAAGGGTAAGCTGTGACGAAGTGAGAGAGTGGCAGGGACATATATGCACTACCAAATGTAAATTAGATAGCTAGTGGGAAGCTGCCGCATAGCACAGGGAGATCACCTCTGTGCTTTGTGACCACGAGAGGGGTGGGATAGGGACGGTGGGAGGGAGGGAGAAAGATGTTAAAAAAAAAAGAAAATATATTCAGCAATCTACAAAAAAAAAAAAAAAAAATGTTGCTGAAAAAAATTATGAATAAAACATCAAGTTAAAATTACTTGGTCTTTTAAAAATTTGGTCTTTATCAAATTCAACATTTAATTTTTTCCATAATGCTTGATACTATATTTTTCTTAATATATTTTATAATTATATAACACAAGGACAATATAATTTTTGAATAAAAATTGTATAGAGCTAAGGTACCCAACATGATGTTTTGATATCCACATACTATTGAGTGGAATGATTACTACAGTCAAGGTAATTAACACATCCATCTCCAGACTCAGTTCCCTTTTGTGTGTGTATTGTGAGAGCACCTGGAATCTACTCAGTGTGATCACCTCAGTTAATAGTACTGTACCGTATACTGGAAATTTGAGAAAATGACTTGGTCTTAAGAGCAATAGTAAGAAGAATGCAGATATACCATTTTCATTGAATTTAACTTTATGCATGAATTACAGGTTTCCTGTGAATAAATTATTCACAAGGGCTGGAAGCAATTCAGTACTCTGTCATGAAGGTTAAAGATTAAGAATATAATGATATAAAATTTGTCTGGGTTTATTTGGGCCAGAAAAATGTATATCCTCGGAAGGCAAGAACCTGAACTAATTTGTTTACTACCTATTTAGCATTTTCTTTATGAGGTAATTATTCAAAAGTTACAGTTAAATGTAGGCTAACACATTCATCAATTTAATATATAGAAACAACTCAAATAGCAGTGAGGAATAAAAACGTGGCTAGAAGGACAGATAGGAAAAGCTGTTGGGATTTTTAAGATGACAGCTAAGAACAAGCTAATTAAGACAGTAAGATTATTCTCTGGGAGGCAGAATGATGATGGATTCAATTGAGGAAAAAATAGAAGTGGGAAAACTGGTTCACGATGGGTTTGCCATCTGTCTTGTTCTAAATCATTTTAGTTAAACACTTTCTTCTTCCCATTTTTCACTTTTAAACATTCTTTTACAGTTTCCTCCTTTTGACCCTTCAAAATATTGTACTGTTCTTTTATTAATTTTGTAAATAACTTGAATACTCCAAAAATAATCCTAAAAATAATCAAATAAAAATCGAAGAAGGAAAGTTAGTTACAACAACCTGATCCATTTATTAAGCTTCTGTTCTGTGTGCCAAGAAATATACTGGCTATTACATGGGTACCAGGCCTGGTTCCTATCCTTGAGAAAAACCTAGCCAATGTTGGTAAGCCTTGGAATTGTAAGGCTATATTTTATGTTGCTCACTTACTTCCCATCACCTACCAACATTTTATTAGCTAAAGCATCAAAAAAATCAAAGAACTGTTCATGTTTTACTATATGTATTTCAAGGAAACAAATGCAAAGTTTAAAGTAACAGAGAATAAAAGAATGTGTTTGAGCTTCCCTGGTGGCGCAGTGGTTGAGAATCCGCCTGCTGATGCAGGAGACATGGGTTCGTGCTCCGGTCCGGGAAGATCCCACATGCCGCGGAGCAGCTGGGCCCGTGAGCCATGGCCACTGAGCCTGTGCGTCCAGAGCCTGTGCTTCCCAATGGGAGAGCCCACAACAGTGAGAGGCCCACGTACTGCAAAAAAAAAAAAAAAAAAAAGAATGTGTTTGTGTTTGGAGATATATCTGATGGTCTAGAAATAAAGACCAGTGAATAAAAGAGGAATAAAGCTTTATTAAGAACACAACTGGGCATTAAATAGACAATATGAGGAAGGCAAAATAGAAAGGAAAACAGATAATTAAAATTTTATTTTATCTTTTTAAAATTTTTATTGGAGAATAGTTGATATACAATGTTTTGTTAGTTTCAGGTGTATAACAAAATGATTCAGTTATACATATACATATATTCACTCTTTTTTTTTTTAAGATTCATTTCCCATATATGTCTTACAGAGTACTGAGAAGAGTTCCCGGTGCTATACAGCAGTTTCTTATTAGCTATGTATTTTATATACAGTAATGTGTATATGTCAATCTCAATCTCCCATTTTATCCCTCCCCTCCCATCCCCTGGTTACCATAAGTTTGTTTTCTACATTGTGATTCTACTTCTATTTTGTAAATAAGTTCATGTGTCTCCCCCACTTTTTCTTAGATTCCATATATAAGCAACATCATATGATATTTTTCTTTCTGTGTCTGACTTACTACACTCAGTATAACTATCTCTAGGTTGTGACAAAGAAACAATCTCCATGTTGCTGCAAATGGCATTATTTTATTCCTTTTTATGGCAGAGTAATATTCCATTATTCCATTGTATATATGTACCACATCTTCTTTATCCATTCGTCTGTAAATGGACATTTAGGTTGCTTCCATGTCCTGGCTATTGTAAATAGAGCTGCAATGAGCATTGTGGTACATGACTGTTTTTGAATTATGTTTTTCTCAGGGTATATGCTCAGTATTGGGATTGCTGGGTCATATGGTAATTCTATTTTTAGTTTCTTAAGGAACCTCCGTATTGTTCTCCATAGTGGCTGTATCAATTTACATTCCCACCAAGAGTGCAAGAGGTTTCCCTTTTCTCCACAGGCTCTCCAGCATTTATTGTTTGTAGATTTTCTGATGATGCCCATTCTGACTGCCGTGAGGTGATACCTCATTGTAGTTTTGATTTGCATTTCTCTAATAATTAGTGATGTTGAGCATCTTTTCATGTCCTTTTTGGCCATCTGTCTGTCTTCTTTGGAGAAGATGTCTATTTAGATATTCTGCCCATTTGTTTGATTGGGTTATTATTATTATTTTTTTTATATTAGCTGCATGAGCTGTTTGTGTATTTTGGAGATTAATCCCTTGTCAGTTGCTTCATTTGCAAATATTTTCTCCCATTCTGAGGATTGTCATTTTGTTTTGTTTATAGTTTCCTTTGTTGTGCAAAAGCTTTTAAAATTCATGCACTGTTGGGTATCTTTCAGACATTCCGTGGGTGATCCAGTATGGCAAATTATTGTAGGTCTCAATATATGGCTTAGAAAAGTGCATAAAAAGAAGCACAGGCCTGAGACTTTCTGGAAGAAATTAATGGAAATATTTGAGAATTTAGTAAGAGAGATCTCTAAGTGACAATTTTCTCTAAGAACCAAGGACTGCAAATATATTAACATTTTCCCATAAAAGGACTTTGTGCTGAGTGAAAGAGAAAAGAATGTTACAAACATATTTAGAGAAGAGGGAGAGAGGGAGCACCATAGTATTCACCTCCATTCTCTATCTCAATAACCCAGTGATCAATATGTTTGGGTCTGACCAGTGTGAGGCCTGAAAATTAGTAGCTAAAATTATATTTGTTAATTAAAGTCTATTATATGCACACATTTTATATTCTAGATAATTTAGACAGTTGTTCATGAGTTGGCTAAATAGTTTATGATACTCTTCACTAATCCACACATGTATGCTGGTTTATCTATTTACCACAAGATAAGAAAGAGGGAGTGAGTGAGTGAAGAAGAAACAGAGAAGAGGCATTTATTTTTATTCAAAAGGCAGAGAATGAAGTGGTGGCAACATCATGCCCTTAAGGCACTTGAACCCTTGTTTCCAGGGCAGGTCTTTCTCGAGGACCATATAATCTCCCTTGTCTGTAACAGATTGTCAGTGGATGCCATGTGAGCAACTCCTCTTGGACCACGACATAATATACTACAACCCCACCTTCAGTTCCTTACTTGTAAGAACAGGTAAATTAGATGAGCCATGTCTTTCTCCCATATCTAGGGATTAGAAGACCAGTGGTTTACCTGCCCCTGTACTTCCTTCTCATCAACAGGAAGGGCCTGCTTATCCAATGTGTTTCATGTCTTCCATACTGCTTATACAACTGGAAGCCAGGTAATTATTAACTCCATCACTGTAACTTACCAGGCAGTTGAGTAACACTAAGACTTAAACCACTGTGTGGTTAGGTTAGAGATAGGCAGTACAGGATTATTGTTTTTATTTTCTTATTTGATCATAATCAAACTTGGACAAGTAGCTTGACCTCTCCTGGCCTTGCTTTCTTCATCTTTAAAATGAGGTTAACAATAGTAGTAACTTTATAAGGTTGTTGTAAGTTTTAAATGAGTCAATGCAAGTAAAATGTTTAGAATATTGTCTTGGCAAACTCTAAGTATTGGCTGTTATTATGAGCACAAGTATTATTATCACTACCACCTTTATTTATTATGCTTCTACCATTCCTAATCACAAAGTTACTAAGGTTGGGACTTCAACGTCGGGAACTCCAGATCTCTTCAGTCTTTGTTCAGGGTCTATGCTTCTTGCAGAGATCAGGTAGAGAACCAGAACTCCAAGAGCACAGGTGTTGGGTCTCAGGTGTTGTAACCATGCTGGCTTGCAAGGTGTCAGTTTACCACGTTGACAGCTGTGACAGACAAGTATCTGAAACACAGTTGGATCTGAGAGGATTGGAGGAGGATGGGTCAATACAGTTTTAATCCTTTTATTTTTATTTTTTTAGTTTTCATTGGCGTATAGTTGATTTACAATGCTGTGTTAGTTTCAGGTGTACAACAAAGTGAATCAGTTATACATATACATATATCCACTCTGTTTAGATTCTTTTCCCATATAGACCATTACAGAGTATTAAGCAGAGTTCCCTGTGCTATACAGTAGGTTCTTATTAGTTATCTATTTTATAT
>NC_041223.1:78459812-78489420 GCF_002837175.3 Physeter macrocephalus | reverse complement strand
TTATTTCGTTCTTTTTTATGGCTGAGTAATATTCCATTGTATATATATACCACATCTTCTTTATCCATTCGTCTGTAAATGGACATTTAGGTTGCTTCCATGTCCTGGCTATTGTAAATAGAGCTGCAATGAGCATTGTGGTACATGACTGTTTTTGAATTATGTTTTTCTCAGGGTATATGCTCAGTATTGGGATTGCTGGGTCATATGGTAATTCTATTTTTAGTTTCTTAAGGAACCTCCGTATTGTTCTCCATAGTGGCTGTATCAATTTACATTCCCACCAAGAGTGCAAGAGGTTTCCCTTTTCTCCACAGGCTCTCCAGCATTTATTGTTTGTAGATTTTCTGATGATGCCCATTCTGACTGCCGTGAGGTGATACCTCATTGTAGTTTTGATTTGCATTTCTCTAATAATTAGTGATGTTGAGCATCTTTTCATGTCCTTTTTGGCCATCTGTCTGTCTTCTTTGGAGAAGATGTCTATTTAGATATTCTGCCCATTTGTTTGATTGGGTTATTATTATTATTTTTTTTATATTAGCTGCATGAGCTGTTTGTGTATTTTGGAGATTAATCCCTTGTCAGTTGCTTCATTTGCAAATATTTTCTCCCATTCTGAGGATTGTCATTTTGTTTTGTTTATAGTTTCCTTTGTTGTGCAAAAGCTTTTAAAATTCATGCACTGTTGGGTATCTTTCAGACATTCCGTGGGTGATCCAGTATGGCAAATTATTGTAGGTCTCAATATATGGCTTAGAAAAGTGCATAAAAAGAAGCACAGGCCTGAGACTTTCTGGAAGAAATTAATGGAAATATTTGAGAATTTAGTAAGAGAGATCTCTAAGTGACAATTTTCTCTAAGAACCAAGGACTGCAAATATATTAACATTTTCCCATAAAAGGACTTTGTGCTGAGTGAAAGAGAAAAGAATGTTGCAAACATATTTAGAGAAGAGGGAGAGAGGGAGCACCATAGTATTCACCTCCATTCTCTAGTCTCAATAACCCAGTGATCAATATGCTTGGGTCTGACCAGTGTGAGGCCTGAAAATTAGTAGCTAAAATTATATTTGTTAATTAAAGTCTATTATATGCACACATTTTATATTCTAGATAATTTAGACAGTTGTTCATGAGTTGGCTAAATAGTTTATGATACTCTTCACTAATCCACACATGTATGCTGGTTTATCTATTTACCACAAGATAAGAAAGAGGGAGTGAGTGAGTGAAGAAGAAACAGAGAAGAGGCATTTATTTTTATTCAAAAGGCAGAGAATGAAGTGGTGGCAACATCATGCCCTTAAGGCACTTGAACCCTTGTTTCCAGGGCAGGTCTTTCTCGAGGACCATATAATCTCCCTTGTCTGTAACAGATTGTCAGTGGATGCCATGTGAGCAACTCCTCTTGGACCACGACATAATATACTACAACCCCACCTTCAGTTCCTTACTTGTAAGAACAGGTAAATTAGATGAGCCATGTCTTTCTCCCATATCTAGGGATTAGAAGACCAGTGGTTTACCTGCCCCTGTACTTCCTTCTCATCAACAGGAAGGGCCTGCTTATCCAATGTGTTTCATGTCTTCCATACTGCTTATACAACTGGAAGCCAGGTAATTATTAACTCCATCACTGTAACTTACCAGGCAGTTGAGTAACACTAAGACTTAAACCACTGTGTGGTTAGGTTAGAGATAGGCAGTACAGGATTATTGTTTTTATTTTCTTATTTGATCATAATCAAACTTGGACAAGTAGCTTGACCTCTCCTGGCCTTGCTTTCTTCATCTTTAAAATGAGGTTAACAATAGTAGTAACTTTATAAGGTTGTTGTAAGTTTTAAATGAGTCAATGCAAGTAAAATGTTTAGAATATTGTCTTGGCAAACTCTAAGTATTGGCTGTTATTATGAGCACAAGTATTATTATCACTACCACCTTTATTTATTATGCTTCTACCATTCCTAATCACAAAGTTACTAAGGTTGGGACTTCAACGTCGGGAACTCCAGATCTCTTCAGTCTTTGTTCAGGGTCTATGCTTCTTGCAGAGATCAGGTAGAGAACCAGAGACTCCAAGAGCACAGGTGTTGGGTCTCAGGTGTTGTAACCATGCTGGCTTGCAAGGTGTCAGTTTACCACGTTGACAGCTGTGACAGACAAGTATCTGAAACACAGTTGGATCTGAGAGGATTGGCAATCTTTGTTCAGGGTCTATGCTTCTTGCAGAGATCAGGTAGAGAACCAGAACTCCAAGAGCACAGGTGTTGGGTCTCAGGTGTTGTAACCATGCTGGCTTGCAAGGTGTCAGTTTACCACGTTGACAGCTGTGACAGACAAGTATCTGAAACACAGTTGGATCTGAGAGGATTGGAGGAGGATGGGTCAATACAGTTTTAATCCTTTTATTTTTATTTTTTTAGTTTTCATTGGCGTATAGTTGATTTACAATGCTGTGTTAGTTTCAGGTGTACAACAAAGTGAATCAGTTATACATATACATATATCCACTCTGTTTAGATTCTTTTCCCATATAGACCATTACAGAGTATTAAGCAGAGTTCCCTGTGCTATACAGTAGGTTCTTATTAGTTATCTATTTTATATATAGTAGTGTGTATATGTCAGTCTCAATCTCCCAGTTTATCCCTCACCTCCTTTCTTCCTTGGCAACCACAGGTTTGTTTTCTATATCTGTGGCTCTATTTCTGTTTTGTCAATAAGTACATTTGTACCATTTTTTTTAGATTCCACATATAAGTGATATCATATGATATTTGTCTTTCTCTGTCTCCTTTTACTTTAGTTTATTTTCATGTTTTATCAGTTCCCATACTATTATTTTAAAGCCCATTCTTTTGTTTATCATTTATCCCCTTCTTTGAAATCTTCTCATAATTCTTTAAACATTTTTACTTTTTCTATAATTTCAGTATCTTCTATTGGTTTTCTTTATTATTATTGTTTATTTTTATATGCTATCTTATAATTTGATTTCTATTTCACTACTTGGTAAAGACCATGGTTACAGAGACAGTGGTAATAAATAAGCCCATGCCAGAAAAAGAAGGATTTGAAAGTCGTCTGTCATGACGTATCCTGAGAAAGTCCATTCCAGATTCTCTATTTGCTCTTCCTGGACTTTTCTTTAGTTCTCTGAAGTGGAGCCCATGATTCTGCAATATTGGCAAGCACCCCAGGTGATCCTGATGCAGGATATATGCAGACCTTGTCTTCAGAAAAGCATTCTAGAGTCAGTTAAAGGATCCATTCATTCATTTGCTTATTCATTTACTCAGTTATTAATTTATTCCTTCTTGGCCATATACTTTACTGCTGCAATTTAATACTTTATACACAGTCTCTTTCTATTTTCAAAAAATGTATTTATCATTTATTGCCCACTACTTTTTCTGGTACACCATAGCATCATTTTTAGATGCCAATAAGGAAATAATGATGTATTAGTTTGTATCATATTTCTGTAATATTCAGGACAGATTCAATATTCATTTTTCCTGTATTATGTAATATCTTTGTATGTTTATTGACTTTTCCTTTCAGAACTCTCAGTAATGTTTTGAAGTTTTCTAAATATAGTTCATTCACATTTTTGTTCAAAGTTTTTCTTACGTAATTCTTGTTGAAATAATTTTTGAGATAAAAATAAAGCAAGTGTAGATATAAAACTAAAGTGTATAAAGTGTTACTTTACATCCTGCTTCTTGTAAAAACAGTTAACTTTCTCGTATGTGTTTTAGGGTACTGAAAATGAGCAAGTTTCATGAATATATAAGAGAATTAGATTATTAACATAAGAAGAAACAAGCTAATTCTGTTGCTCAATGACTTTTACTCTGCCATACACTCCTGTTTTTTCTGAAGCTTTTACTTTCTCACAGATAGGCGAGAGCTTTTGAGCACTTGTGGTTTCTTTAGGGACAGAACAAACTGTCTTTAATGTCCTGCCTCTAAAACTTGGGGTGGAGATCTCAATTCTATTCCACCACAGAAACGTCTCCATCATAACCGCATACTTATATTCTGACTGTATGAGGAATGTTGTTATAAAATGTAGTGTAATGACCTAAAGGGTATTCAGGCAAGAGAATAGATCTACACTAACAGTTTCTGTTTATTGTGGGAAGAGATGCAGAAGAAAAGAAATAACATATCCACCAGTGACGAAAACAATAATATTTAAGAGCTAGTGCAGGACTTCGATCTTCATTTTTCTTTTTAGGAATCACACCAACATGCTATAAATCCACTTGTGTTTGCAAATATGTACTTTTCCTAAAATCGTTTTGTAGAAAAAGCTAGAGGCCTTGACAGCGTGACACTTCCTGTGGTTCTAAGGGTTGTAAAACATCTGCACCCAATCTAATCTGTTTTTTACTGGAAACAAAAGGACAAAAAGACCCTCCTGAATTGGGGATTAATCATCTTCACTTGCTAGTTCTGTGGCTTTCTAGAACATCCATTCATTCATTTATCAATAAACATTTTTTTGCTTATCTCACTGATGCCAATCAATGTGATAAATTCGTGTGACAGACTAAAGGACACCACAGGGAAAAGATCCATTAATTTATTTGATAATGCACAGTAATAGGGACTCCTTAGTAATATATGTATTTTTATATGAAATTATTAATTCAA
This sequence comes from Physeter macrocephalus, assembly GCF_002837175.3. NCBI lineage: Eukaryota > Metazoa > Chordata > Mammalia > Artiodactyla > Physeteridae > Physeter > Physeter macrocephalus. Next base: position 78,484,752 of record NC_041223.1, on the reverse strand, counting down.
AATTGAAACATTTTCTGAAGCTTAAGGATAATTGGACAAAGGAAAATAAGTTTTGGGTTATCCAAGACCCAAAGGAAGCCTATGGTATAAAAGCATAATATGATGAATGCTACAATTTGATTTAAATTTTAGTGTTTAAGTTTCTTTACATTTCTTCTGTTATCAAGTACAAATGTCTATGACTATCTTTAGAAACCTTCAAAATTGGGTCATATTTTTATCTATGTGATTTTATTTTTTATTGACTACCACACAGTGTTTTCCATCACGTCTTACTTTTCCTTTTTCTGATAGGCCCACTCTTTTCTAAATATTACTTATCTTTAAAATTTCAACACAACTTCTAATTATAGCACAAGACATTTTGATGTCATTCTGTTTTTAAGTCATTCTGTTTTGAAGCATTTCAGCAATTAATTTTGTACTCAATGATTTAATAAAATTATTTACTGTTTTGTTTTGTCCAGTACTGTTTCTTGGTTTGTTTGAAAGTATTATACTTAGGAGAGGAGTCTGGCAAAATCTGTTTTACTTCCTTTGCTATATCTCAGGAGCTGCTTGACATTGGATGATTTTAAACCTATAAAAACAACAATCAGGAATCTGAGCTACTCATTTTACAATAGATGAAACTAAAATTGAGAGTGATTACTGACTGGTTTCCTTGCAATAAAACTGGTTCTAAAATCTGGATCTTCTAATTCTGATAACTTTTCGTCATTTAATCACAATCTTTTTTTTAAAGTTCTTTTAACCTTTAAAATGTAATAAGTTTCTATTATATGTGTTTTTAGTGTTGTCTGTAATATATGAATATTTTATAATTATTTTGATTGAAATGTAGTTGATTTACTATATTATATTATTTTCAGGTGTACAGCATAGTGATTCAGTATTTTTATAGATCACTCCATTAAAAGTTATTATAAGATCACGGCTATAATTCCCCATGTTATACAATATAAACTTGTTGATTATCTATTTTATACATACTAGTTTGTATCTCTTAATCTCATACACATAATTGTCCCTTCCCCTTCTCTCTCCCCTTCAGTAACCACAAGTTTATTTTCTATGTCTGTGAGTCTGTTTCTGTTTATTCGTTTATATTATTTTTTAGATTTCACATATAAGTGATATTATACAGTATTTGTCTTTGTCTGACTTATTTCACCAAGCAAAGTATTCTCTAGGGCCATCCACTTTGCTGCAAATGGCAGAATTTCATTCTTATTTTATGTGTGAGTAACAATCTACTGTGTATATATATATAATATCTTCTAATGGGCAGAAGACCAGAATAGACATTTCTCCAAAGAAGATATACAGATGGCTGACAGGCACATGAAAAGATATTAAACATCACTAATTATTAGAGAAATGCAAATGAAAACTACAATGAGATATCACCTCACACTTGTCAGAATGGCTAACATAAAAAAGATATGCATTCTGCAAAAAGATATGCATCCAGCAATTCCATTCCTGGATAAACATCTGGAAAAAGTGAAAAAATTAATTCAAAACGATGAATACATCCCAAAGTTCATATGCAGCACTATTTACAATAACCAAGATATAGAAGCAATGTCAAGTGTACATCAACTGACTAAAAAACATTTTATAATTATTTAATTTTGCACCTAATTTCCAGTGAATAGAAGTGCAGTTCAAATATTACTGAGAAAATTAATATGTTACAATTGATTGGCTAATCTGACCTCTAAATATTTTGCCCTTTAAAGCCATAATATCCTTTATGTAGCTTTATTATTTTTAACCCAGAATTGAGCAAGTCAGAGTCATGAAGTCATGCAGTCTCCCTGCACTCTCTTCCCCATGATATCTATTCATTCAACACATCTCAACAAATATTGATTTACCATCTCCATTGCATGAGGCACTTTGGAAACAAATGGTAAAAAACAAAAAAAACCAAAACAAAGCAAAACACACTGCTTTCACCCTAATGGAATTTACAGTGTTTTAGAATAGACAGACCTTAGTTAAATAAACACACTCAATCCCTCCCCAGCTACACTCACACACAAACACAAACATTAACACAGACAATATTTAACCAGGTCAAGTGTTGAAAAGAAGACACATACAGTGAATCAGTGAATTTACATACCTAGGAGTTGACAGCATGAGGAAAAAGACAAAAATAGCTTTCTGAATAGATGCTAGTGATCATTTCTAAAGGATGTACAGAAGTTATTTAGGTGTTATTCACTGAAATAGAGAAATCTGGAAGGGAACCAGATTAGGAAGGGGTGGCTCAGATTCTATTTTTTATTTTGCCATAAGATATAATGTCACAAATGCATTACTAATATATCTTGCATTCTGCAAAATCATACTATGTAAATAATAACTTATAGAAAAAAATGAAGTTAAGGGAGACTACTCATTATCTATGAAATATGTATGCAAGGCACACAAAACAAAACCCATCACAATTCTAATACCATTATCAACACTGACATTTGTCCTCAGCATTTCTGACTAGGAGGCCCCCTATAGTTTTAAATATGGGAACTTGTGTTTCTCACTTCAAGGGATTATTGAAGACAATTTTTTTTAATTGAAAATCTGATGCAGGGTGTAGACTTCAGCATTTTATTTTATTTTATTTTTTTCTTTAATACAGGCAGAAATGCCTTTGAATCTTCTTAACCTGAACTCCCAGCTCCACTGTCAGCTCAACGCTGTGGAAAGTTTAGTGATTCTTAAAATTGTCAAGCCAGCCATTAATTGCACTTTGGCAGAATTTTCAGCTTGCCCTTAAGATTTTTATGTGTTCTTAAGACTTCCTTTTTAATTGTGAAGTAGGTTGTTACTGATTACTTCAATGCATACTATGCTGGGAAAACTTACATATGAACCAACATGGCTTTCACTTTAAATTTACATCAACCTCACCATGTGACAATTTTATATGAGTCACTTCTCACTAAAGAGCCACATGTTGTAGCAGAATATATTAAACTGAGTTTGAAATTCTTTTGAGCCAAGTGGTTAGACATATGGGTCTGGAGTTCAGAGGAGACATCTATGCTAAAGAGATAAATGGTAGTTTTCTGAGTGTGGTTGGTTATTGAAAGCCTGCTTGTGAATGAGATTATATAAGGAGAGAATATAAACTGAAAGAGAGGGGCTAGGACTGAGCTGGAAAAACTCTACCCAGTTATAAATATGATCCTGAACAGGAAATAGGAAATGGGTGGGCTGGGAGTTCTAGGGAAAACAGGACAATGAATTCCAGCAGCCAGGGCAAGAGGAAAACTCACAATTAGAATATTCTCACTTCACCACCTTCCCTTCTTATACCACTTCAAGAATACTAATCCTAAATTATGTAAAATTAAAACAACCTTGAAAAATAGCACTTATGTACTAGTGTGCTCATAAAATCCATTCATACTGATCTATTTAAGAATTTCAATGTACATGCATATTCCTCTTGTGTGTGTACATGTGTTTTTATATAGTATTTATAAGCATATTTTTGTGGAGTTTTTCTTTTAATTTCACCTGACAAGATAAAACATTAATGACTTGTGTGAGGGCTATTAGAGACATCATGTAGATGTGTTAAACTTGTACCTTTGAAAAAGAGCAGAGGAGAACTTTTACAAAAGTTTATATAGACATAAAAATCCAACAGATATGCCAAAGAAAAATGACACCTATAAACTTGGCTGACAATGATACATGGGATTTGAAAAGAGCATAGAAGAGCCATCAGTAACTACTCAAAAGTTTGTGCAATGATTCTAAGTCATGGAATTCTGCTAGGAGTCCAGAGCCACTACTGAGGAAAATGGAGCCTGGGATTAGGAGATGCAGGAATGATAAATGGTGAGGTGAACTCAAACAGGGTACACTGGGGAATTTTTACTTTCTGTTACAGCAGGAACATACAGCGAAAAGCAATAAATAGAAATAAATATTTTTAAAAGTTCCTGTTAATGTACTTTTTGAATAGTAGAAATAACTAAAACTACAGTGAAAAATGATTCTAAACCTAAAAGGAGATACATGAATCAGATCTTTGAAAATCTACTGTACAATTCCCAGCTACTGCAACCCTAGTCCAGTTTTACTGGCCTCTGTTTTTAGAACTAAGACCAGCATAAATCCTATGTGATTATGAGCTGAAAAGACTTTTACTCTCTCTTTTTCATGTAGCTCTCTAGTCCCACCCTTAAAAGTAATGTGAAAGCTTCTTAAAACCAGTCTGCTCAGGGCTTTGTATAAATAGATGGAGGAGTGAAAGGCAGTGAGGATGAGCAAATATCCCTACTCCTACTTCAGAAGCCCTCCCAGCCCATTTAAAAAATTAACTCCACAATATTCACAAATTTATATTCTCATGCCATCCCTCCATGACACCCACCAGCTGTACAGTTTATGCTTGTGACCACATCTGGATATGCACACTTCTAACCTGGTTTGTTTAAATTCTCCTCTAAGAAATCATATGGCTTGAGTATATAGTTTTGGTTACAGCATGGTCTATCATGGGTGAGGCCCCACTGGGGTCAAGCTGCTTATTATGTAAAGTAACTCCCTCAGAACTTTTCTACTTGTCCTTTATTCATGATGAAACTAGGAAATGGATTGGATTCAACAGGCTGCAATGCAGAAAAAGGTTGTGTTTCTTTTTCTCAAATTTGATATTTTATATTAGCGTACAGTTGATTTACAACGTTGTGTTAGTTTCAGGTGCACAGCAAAGTGACTCATTTATACATATACATATATTCCTTCTTTTTCAGATTCTTTTCCCATATAGGTTGTAATAAACTGTAATAGAATATTGAGTAGAGTTCCCTGTGCTCTAGAGTAGGTCCTTGTTGATTATCCCTTTTATATATAGTAGTGTGTATACGTTAACCCAAAACTCTTAATTTATCCCCCTTCCCCATGGCTCCCCTTTGGTAACCATAAGTTTGTTTTCGAAGTCTGTGAGTCTATTTCTGTTTTGAAAATAAGTTCATGTGTATCTTTTTTTTTCTTTTTTAGATTCCATGTATAAGTCATATAGTATTTGTCTTTCCTTGTCTGACTTACCTCACTTAGTATGATAATATCTAGGTCCATCCATGTTGCTGTAGATGGCATTATTTCATTCTGAAAAAGGTTTTATGTCTTTTTATCAGTGGCTTTCAAAAGTGCTTAATATCTATCCTACATTTGGGCATTACTTCATGCAAATCTCAGAGCTTTTTTCCTTCACTTTTAGGTATTAAGAAACAATTTAATTTCATATAATTTCAACTACTATATGTCTCATTCAAGTTAATACATTTTCCACGCCACAAAATCTCAGGCCTGACTCACACTTGGCAGATGACAATGTGGGGAGTAGGATGGGGATTAAAGAAAAATGGCAAAGTTTTGTAGAGCTGATGATATCTTACTCTAACTTCTGGGAATTTTCTGGCAGAGTTGCATATGCTGCCTAAGCACACACAAGGTACTTTGGTTGGTGCTTTATAGATGAGTGACTTCCAACATTGCACAGCTCTCAAAATGGGTGATGGCTCATGGTACGACATCCAGCAAAGACTCTTGTTACTGGAGTCTCCTCACTCAGAATTGCGGTGCTCTGGGGCAAGTTCCCATATAGGAGGGTCTCCAACCCCACTCCTTAGCACGTACACATACAATCTGGTCACTCTACGAGTGCGAGTTGATCATAGTTCCAACATCAGAGACAGATGCAACTATCTTCTCACCTTTAGATTTTCACTGAAGAGTGCCAGACACCAGTCCCCATGCTGCTGAAAGACCAAGGGACTCAGATAAGGACCAAGTAGGTCTCTTGAAATCAGTTGACTTGAACTGGTTTTGGGCAAAAGGAGTGGAGGAAGCACAGCACATAGACAACTCCCTTAAAATAATTCTCTAATATTTCCCTCCTCAAATTGGTCTCCTGTTTTTCCCTATATATCACCCGGTGTGGAAATAAACTAAATTTCCATTCCTGCAGCAAGACTTGTGTTTGACATTTGGGGAATATTTGTAACTTCTTCCTAAGTTTGGATTCTCATCCAAATTGAGACAATAGGAAGTTTATTTAACATCCCATTATATTTCTAAGGATCATTTCTTAAGCATTTAAATCAGGAAGTGGTGAGGATGATAAAGTATGAGTTATTTCAAAAGCAGAATGTACGGATATGTGTGGTTTAAGAGTGGCATAAAAGTGAATCCGATGGAAGGATTATTGTTTTCAGGTAAAATTAACTGATTTAATTATTGACAGACAACCTGAATATTCAGAGGCATATTTAATTTTAATTGATTTATTGGAAGAAAAATACTTTATGAACTACAATTTTAAAAAGACAGGAAAGAGACTTTTAAATTTCAACAGATCATTCACTTTGAATATTTGTGCTTAATATTTAATATTACCATAGCTCCTTACCAAATAGTGTTATTAAAATAAGTGGCTATACACATTGTTCAAATATTTGATATTAATAACATTGCCCTTCTTAGTGGTGTTTAAGAAATATAATATCCTTAAAACTTTATGAAACAATGGTTCTAATTCAAATGTCCTTTGTATGCAAGAAAATAATGTGCTCTTTCAAAGACAGAACATTGGCATTTAACAAATAGTGAAACTGTATAAGATACTGTATTTCTGATATCCAATAACATGCACAGCTTGATATTTTAGAAGTGGCACAGCATCAGTTCATCATCTAGCAAAAACTGTCCAGGAAAGATCTAAGTACTTCATGTTTTATGCTTTGAAAAACTGTATCTTCGGTAGCTAATGGCACTGTGTAATGAGAGCTCCATTTCACCTTCAAATCTAGATTATCTCATTTAGAGTAGAAAGTAGAAATTTTACTCTACAAATATGTCCAAATCAGAAGTGAAATAAGAAGAAATATGATCTAGTGCAGGTTAAATGCAGTCTAATAATAACACAGCAGAATTAAAAGGAAAGATAAATATAATTATGGAGAAAACCCCATTTAAATTCTCTCTTTAAAAGTATTATACACATGTGTCCCTTAAAACTTTATCACATGCGAAGTGAAAGAGCAAATGAGGTTACCTGGGTAATATATAGGAAATATAAGTATTCTCAAAAAGAAGGATTCTCAATATTATATATAATAGGCAACAGCAAAACCATTCATGACTAGTTTTTATTTTATCTTATTTTATTTTTCACAGCTATAGATGAACTTACTAATTTTTGATGGAACCATTCATCACTTACAAAGTAGACAAAAAATTACAAGATTGCCAGACAGTTTTTAGATTGCTAAGCAATTGCCTTTAGGCTTAATTTCCAAGTTTGTGAGAGGGAAAGGAGGAAAAATGTTTAAACGTATTTTTAGGGACTTGGAAATTTCTGAAGGGTTAATTTCAATTGATCATTGATTTTTATATATTTTTTATATTCATAAGACTATGCCAGATCTTATGGATTAGGAGGAAGATATTTGACTCGATGACCTCAGAATATTTCCAGTCTTTGCATTGTTAGTTGTATCAGTATCTGGTCTCACCCATGATCGCTAAATCATCTTCAATTGTCAATCCCTGATATTTGATAAGCAGCTGTATTCTCATTACTTTATCTCATGGAGGGATGTGCTTATTGCAGAGACTATTCTAGTCTGATATATACTTAATTGAAAATTAATCTCTGGACCTAAAATTTCCTTTATATATCCTTCAGTACTGCACTAAACTGGGCAAAAACATGCATTTCTAGCAATGATTATCAACACTTATCCCAAGAGCTCAATAAAACAAGCCTAAGAAGTTTTCTCCCTTTATGAGCAGGACTCTGTCCTTATCTTGATCCTGTTTGACTTTCCCAAGTTTTAGGGAAGAAATTGTCTCCCAGATGAGTCTTCATTCCAAGAAGGATACAAGAGAAATAATACAAATAAGACAAATAGATGTTGTCCTTTTCAGTTGTTTTGCAGATTAAAATTCCAGTACCTAGGACAGTGGACTGACTAACTACATGTCACAGAAGACATCATTTTGTTGCTGATTCATAACAGAAGGCTCTCCTTAGCATTGGGTTAGGACAGGGTGTCTGTGAGCTTTCTCTAGAGCACTGATTCTTATACTTCTTTTGGATAACATTCTGTTCTAATGAAAACCACAAACTCACTCTGATGTAAAAGCCAAGAACACAATTTCTGTAAAAAGTCACAAATACATATATCCATACAACAGAATTCTACTTAACAATAAACAGGAAATAATTATTGATACGATATAACTGAATCTCAGAAACATTATACTGAGTAAAAGAAGCTAGATATAAAAGAATACATAGTGTATGATTCTATTTCCATGCAAAAGGCAAAACTAAGCTATAATGACAGATTGCGATGACCACAAGGAAGTGAAGGAAACTTTCTGGAGTGATGAAAATGTTCTATATATTGTTCATGGTGGTAATTACACAGATGTACTTCTTGTTTTGTCAAACCTCACATTAATATATATGAATTAAAACTCAATAAATTTATTATAAAAATATTCACAAACCCCAAAATGGTGCACTCAGATATAGGGACTTCACAGACCCTATGGACTCCTTCAACTAACCTCCTAAATATCTTTGAATTCAAGTCTGGTTAATAAAATATAGTAAAAAGTAAAGTAATAAACAAATGGAACTAGATTTTGAAGGGCCACAGTAAGTTAATATTTGTTCTGAAAGAGAGTGAAGAGGCATAAACACTTCACACCCAATCAAAAAATTTTGTGTTTATTGCGTGTGTTGACTTGAGTCCAAATAAAAATAATTCTGGAGCTCCAAAATTTATAAGCTTAAAATGAGCAACAGATCTTTTGCATATATTCTCTAGTAATATGATAAATCCTGAAAACTATATATTACATACACACATGCACATACAAACACATTTAAATAAATGAAAGCTGGGAGCAAACAAGTAGATTTAGATATGTTGTTAAGAAGTGTTGGAGTTGAGGGGAATTAGCCAGATCCTCTGCTTTGCTCTGGAAACTAAGAGATGGTGAACTCTATTGTTCAGGGAAGCAAACAGGGCAGAGTATAGAGAATGAGCTTGAGGAGATTGATAGAGGTTCACAGCAGGTGCTCCGGGAATTGGAGGAGAATGTTGGAAACAAATAAACAAACAAGTGAAGGAATGGTGTGCAGAATGACAAAGACAATCCATCATTAGCTGGAAATCATGGATTTGTGTAAGTATTAATCAAAGATGTTACATGTTTTTTTCTCTCCCAATGGGCTTGGTAGTCTAGATGGTGAGAAGACCTACAGATGGATTGAGACAGAGAGGGTCAGTATGTTAGAAGGATGAGAAGCTAGCACTGCTTTGGGAGTGGAATCAAGGCCTTGGACCTTGGGATCCATACTGAACAGGAAAGGAGAGAACTCAGAAGAAGGGCGTTGATAAACCATGGGAAAAAGAGATTGGTCAAGGTACAGGTGTCCTGAGGAGGCAAAAGCAGGTACGTAAGAGCTCTGGGGAGGAGAGGATGCTGCAGGCAAAGGGTGGTACAATTGGTCTTTAAAATTTCAGAGGTACAGCAGTATGCTCTTAGAGAGCTGGGCTTTATCTTCTTCCAATGCAGAGAGTGAGCCTTGGGGCTTTCAACTGAATCAGAAATGGAATTGGAGGAAGTGACCTATTTACTAACTCACCAGACAGAGATATGGAACTTGATAGAAAAAAAGTACTCACCTAGAAAATTGTTTTATCAAGATTAACTAAGAATAGAGCATAAGAGATAGAAAAGGCAGGGAAAGTAGGGGAGAAAGGGCCAGAGTGAGTAAAGATTCATTGTGCTTTGCTTTGGGGGGCATCTAATTTACAATCTCTTTGCCATTTCTATTCAAAATTCTAACTACTTCCGTCTCTATCACACAGTGCAAGGAAAGTGGACCTGCTCTCAATTGGCTGATTAATTCACTGCCTTAAGTAATGTTACTTTGCTGCCTAAATCCACATACTGGTTGTGATATAGGGATTTTCTCAGTGAAAACTCTGAGCAGATTTCCCACCACTTTGTGATTCAGGAGTGAAGATGTGTGATTTTTTTAATAACTGAAGAGAATCTGCTCATTGTAGTACTGACTCACCTGGTTAGGTTTATCTCATGAACACCAGTATTGGCCAAAGAAAAGGAGAAAACAGGCTAGAGGTACTTCTTCACAGCCAGTTTCCTGAAGGTTCAAGGATTTTATTTTTGTGTTACACAACTTACAATCTCCAAATAAAATGTTTTTATGGATGTAAGTATCTAGTTCAAAGAGTTTTCATTTGAGTTATTAAAAAAAATAAATCATGAATGAAATGCACTCAGCCTGCAAAGTGCATTTTCATATATATCAATCAAACTCTGCTCACAATTCCAGGGAAAGTTCAGGGAGGGACATACAATACACAAACTATCATAACACAAGTTTTCACAGTAGTTTACCCAAAAAGTGCTTTCTAGCTCCTGAGTTGATCCTAGCTAAATCTTCTGAGGTAAGTATAATAGTATCATTTTCATTTTATCAGTAAAATAGGGAAAACTCAGTTTGTGTTATATGCCATGTTAAAAGTCACAAGGGCACTAAATTTTGGAGAATGGATTATCCACTAAATTATGGTATCTTTTGTGAAAATTTCTGAACCCAAGATGACAAAAACCAAGTTGTGAAGAACAAGGACCTCGTTATGGATAAAGATTTTGTCCCTTCAACATTTCGCTATTGAGCATCTGTGGGGTACAGGGACTCCTTGGAGAACTGGGATTGCAGAGTCAATAAGACAGCTTTTGCTTTCATAAAGCTCTCATTGCAGTAATATTTACATATTAAAGCAGTCTGAGTCATATAAATACATTTTAAAGGGAAATTAGAAAAGATAAGCAGAGTAAGTTGTGAAGTAAATGTTTTGGACTTCAGAAGAGGTGTGTCCATTTTAGACAGGAATGGTCATATAGGATATATGGCAAAGGTGATTCTGAGCAGTCATCCAAATGAACAGGAGAGGCAGAGCCAAGTGAACCCTAGATTTTGATGATGATTTTCCCTGGTTACTTCCTAAAAGTCAGGAGAATTTAAAGACAGAGTATGACAAGGAAATGGACAAAGCTGAGGCATGAGGTTAGGTCTCTGAGGGGCAATACAGTCTAATGCAGGATCTAAAACTGTAGGACCCCACAGCATCCAGATAGATCCAACTGTATCTGAAGGCTGGTCAATGGAATCCATGGCACATTGGAAAGCATGTAAGCTACCTAGATAAATGATCACTACTAAGCCTGATTTTTAATATCTGAGAGGGTGAGTATTCTCATATATTTAATTTTTCAAGAGTACATTGGAGGAGTCCATGGAGAGGACATGACCACCCACTGATCTGGGCATAGAAGGCTTCTCACCCCCTTCCTTCTCTTTGGGATGTATGTTCTGCCCACAGTTTCCACAGCCAAGCCATTATCAACCTTGAGAGAGCCCATCTGAACTGGGCGAGCAAAGAAACCTACTCATCTGTGACCCCACCCAAGATAAGCCTCTTGTTTATTAAACCTGCCACCTACCAATCTGGAATGATCTGCCTCTTTCTTCCATCTCTCCTTGCCCTCTGTGTTCAGGAGCCAATTTCAGATTTTGCCAGCGGAACTCCCAAATTTTTAAACCAACAGAGAGGCACGTAATTAAAATTTTATGTGAAATCTGTGAATTGGTAAATGTGTCACATAATTTAAAAGTGTGTACTAAAACTGTGTGAGCCAGAGAAATGCCTGCAGACCAGATAACAGCCTAAAGGTGTCTGGTTTGTGTTATCTGGTCTGAAGGAAAGCACATTTGCTGGATTAGGTATTTGAAGGCTCAGGACCTCCCCTGGTTGCCTCTGTCCTGCTATGTAATGTAAAGCAATAACTTCAAGGCTCTTTGCTTCTGTTGTCAAACCCAAATTTGTGTGCCTGGTACACAGTGAAGCCAAACAAACTGAAATGTTGGAGTTTGGAGAGAAAAGTTTATTGCAGGGCCAAGCAAGGAAAAAGGGTGGCTTACATTCAAAAGAGCCAAACTCCTGGATGGGTTTTATGGAATAGTTTTTAAAGACAAATTTGGGGGCAAGGCTGCCAGGTTGTGACTTTCTTCTGATTGGTTGGTGGTGAGGTAATGAAGCCTAATCCAGCTTCTGTACTCTGACACCAAATTAAATCTCGGAGACAGAGTTTTGGGTGAAGTAGAAAAGAATAGCTTTATTGCTTTGCTAGGCAAAGGGGGCCACAGCAGGCTGGTGTCCTCAAAACTGTGTGTACCAACCTGGAGGGGTTAATGAAGAGTCTTATAGTAATGGTTCAAAGAGGGCATGGTCAGCTCATGGACGTTCTTCTGATTGGTTGGTGGGGAGGTAAAAGGGAGTTGGCATCATCAATCTTCTGGTTCCAACTGCTCTGGTGTCTACATGCTTGTGGGCATCATACTATTAATTTCTACCACTTGAGAGGGGTTTCAGTATCTGCAAAACAGCTTAAAGACATTGTTATGTGTATCCCTTGAGAAGGAACCAGGACCCTGACCCAAGGCTGCGCTATTGTTTCTTGACTGTCCCTCCTTTGTCTCTGTATCCCCTCCCTTCCCTAATTAACAACTGTTTGAACCTGCTCCTTGGAACTCAGGTCATGGAAGTTGAATGAAGCATATTTCCTGTAATCAAGAAATGGAGGGGGCTTCCCTGGTAGTGCAGTGGTTGAGAGTCTGCCTGCCGATGCAGGAGACACAGGTTCGTGCCCCGGTCCGGGAAGATCCCACATGCCACGGAGCGTCTAGGCCTGTGAGTCATGGCCATTAAGCCTGAGTGTCTGGAGCCTGTGCTCCGCAGTGGGAGAGGCCACAACATTGAGAGGACCACATACCGCAAAAAAAAAAAATAAAGAAATGGAGGACACACAAAGGTTTTCTGCCCAGGAGCCCCACAGGGTCCTCTTTGGTTTCAGTAACAGGGTGGTGTTCCTAAACTCTCAATCTTCAGCCTTCTGATTCCAACCAGTCTGGGGTCCACCAGCTTATGCTCAGCCTGAAGTTATCATCCTCCACATGGGTGGGGACCTTACTTTCTGCAGAAGAACTCAGAGGTATTGTTATGTATATTCCTTCAGGAGGAACTAGGACCTTGCTTAATGGCTGCACTATTGTCTCCTGACTGTTCCTCCCTTGTTTCTTCATTCCCTTCTTTCCCTGATTAGCAATTGTTTGAATGGCCCTTTGGAACTCAGGGAATATCTAGGATGCTTAAGCATTTTTCTTACAAACAGGAGAGACAGAAAGGCTTTGGTACCAGGGAGGGCCCCACAGGGTCCTGCTTGGTTTCACTTACATTTACTCAACAAAACAATGGGATGATATCTGACATCTTCTATCTTAGGTCTGTTAATATGGCCAAGTGAGATAATGTAGAATGGGATATGAAAGTTTCAAAATGTTATTGAGAAATACTTTTATTATTGACAAGGATGATTTATAAAGCATTACAAAGATCTATTACTAGTCAACAAATAATCTATTTTTCCTGTGTTGACAATTCTTTGTTCAGCCTGGAATATTGTTTGTTTACTGTCTTCAGAAGAAACTATTATCACTTTAAAATGTGTAAAATATCACCGGAAGCACAATTTATCACTTGGTCAGACTCAGTAGGAAGTAGGGTTAATGCATTCCTTTAACAAGTGTTATTTAGGCTCTAAAATTTGAAGGGATGTGGGTACTCTGAGATTGAGGGTAATTTTGATATGACTGATACTTTACTGGTCCTCTTCATTATGACTTGTAACTAAACTGAATTTTTTGAAAATATCTTAATCACACCACAGAGCTATTACATAAATGGACTTAGAAATGTGAGATGTTTAGACAATTTAAATACCACCTAAAATCTTAATTTCATACCTTTCTTGAAGAATTAAAATGTCTGGGTATACTTACCTTTTTATAGCAAGAATTAGTTGAACTGAGTAATGATTTTTCATTTAGGTAGATTATGTGCCTTCCAATTTGCAATGGGCCCATTAACCAGCCCTTCCCACTTCCCTCAGTGGAATTTAAATTATCTAAATAATTTAAATGTGGAGGGGGGATGAAATTGGGACCAATGAATATGACTGCTGCCAAAACTGACTAGCCTGTACCTGGTTCCCATGGGCAGCTGGAAATTTCAAACTCTGTGTCCAAAAAGATGTAGTAAACTTGGGCTTGGTTTGGGAAGTTGCAAGTATCAAATGGTAAACTTTCATAAGTAGCGTCTGGGGGCAGAGATAGTAGACTCTAAAAGCAATGCCTATAAGTGACTAGAACTGAATCAGTTCAGTGATTTCATTGTGATGCCGAAAACTCAGCCTCTGTACACCAGTGCTGAATCGAATCTCGGACACAGCGTTTTGGGTGAAATAGAAAAGAATAGCTTTATTGCTTTGCCAGGCAAAGGGGGACACAGAGAGCTCCTGTCCTTTAAAACTGTGTGTCTCAACTCAGGAGGATGTGATGAGGGGTTTTATAGCAATAGTTCAAGGGTGGGGTTGCTGACAAGATTAGGGTGTGTGCAGGGTCTCAGGTGGTTGGTCTCCTAATCTTGATGAGCTTCTCTGATCCCTTTAGTCTCGCCTCAGGTGGTTTCTTGTCTGTTCCTCCCCTGATTAGCAAAGGTTTGAATCTGCCCTTTGGAACTCAGGGAATATCATGGAGGCTGGACTCTTGTCTACAAGAAACAGGGTACAAAAAATATTCCGTGCCCAGGAGACCCACAGGGTCCTTCTTGGTTTCACATTCACATTGTTCAACATATCAAGAGTGCATTCCTTTCCATGGCAATGGTTTTCTCTCTCTTTCTTGATTGTTCAAAATTTTCATCAAAAAAATGTGAACTATGGCTTTATTGATTTTTTTCTATTGTTAGTATTCTATTGTATTGATTTCCTCTATCTTTATTATTTTCTTTCTTCTATTTATTTTGGATTGTATTAGAGGAAAAAACAGAGCTGGACAGTAGTTAAATTGGTAGAAATAGATCTTATTCAGGAATTATTACAATAGAGGAAAATGACCTCAGTGTAGAATTGGGTTCAATCTCAATCTCCAAGACAGCATGGGCACATAGAGATTTATAGTCAAGGAGCAGGGCAGGGCTGGTGGATGGACAAGTACTAAGAAGTAACATCTGGGATAAGGGGGGATTTTGGCTAAACTGACTTGTCAGGATTCTTGCTGAAGGCAGGCCAGAGTGATCCGACCTCACCTGGGGGAATGTGGGGGAAGAGGAATTTCATATCAAGGTGAGATCGTGTGGGTGGAGAATTTTCCATAAAATGACTTAACAAAATTCTTAATAAACCGGGCAATGTAGGCCCAACAAGGATGAACAGGAAAGCCCAAGGTTGAAGCCTAGTTGAGAAGCAGCCTTACAGCAGCCAGACTAAAGTTCGGTCAAGAAAACAGTCTTTGTCAGTTGAACTCACTATAATATTGGTTTCTTAAGATGTAAGTCCAAGTAATTTATTTTACAGTTTCTTCTTTCTTAGTGTAATCATTTCAAGCCACAAATTTCCTTACTTTGGCAGCATTCCAAAAATTTTAATATGCTGGGTTTTCATTATCATTCAGTTTGAAATATTTTCTAATCTTCCTGGTGATGCCTTTTTTCTTCATGGGTTGTTTAGAAGTGTATTGCTTAATTTTCAAATGTTTGGGGGAGCTTCTCAGATATTTTAAAAATTGACTTTCAGTTGAATACTATTGGGGTCCAATAAAGTGCTTTGCATGATTTTATTATTTTGAAGTGTATTGATACATATTTGTGATGTAGTATATAGTCTGTCATGGTTACTGTTCATGTCGCCTGGGAATGAATGTGTATTTTGCAGTTATTGGCTATAGTGTTCCATAAAAATTAGATCAATTTGGTCTATATTATTTTTCATTTATGTTATAGCCTTACTAATATTTGGCTGGTGTTTCAATCATAAAGATGGGTGTGCTAAAATTTCTAAATATGATTGTGGATTTGCCTATTTCTCTTGTTCTATCAATTTTTGCTTCCTGTATTTTGGATCACTCTTATGAAATGCACACACATTAATTCACACAGGATCAGTCAACACTTTGTCATTAAGAAGAGCTCCTCTTTATCCTGGTAATACACTTTTTTAAGTCTACTATGACATTAACATGGTCATACCAGCTTTCTTATGTTTAGGCTTTGCCTGGTGTATTGTTTGTTCTGTCTGTTTACTTTAACTTGTCTATGTCTTTGTATTTAAAATCTATCTCTTATTAAATGCATCAAATTGGATCTTGCTGTTGTATTCATCTGACAATCTTTGCCTATTAATTAAAGTGTGTAGTCAATTTTAATTTCATGTAAGGATTGACATGCTGTTTGTCCCCTGTGTTTCTTCATTTTCTGTCTTGTTATAAATTATTTTTTACTATTCCATTTTTGTTTTCTATTGGATTACATGTTGGGGATCGTGTGTGTGTGTGTGTGTGTGTGTGTGTGTGTGTGTGTGTGTACCTTCTATTGAAATGCATCCTGAGCATGCTTGACTATTTTTCTTCCTCCCAGTTCCAAGCAACCATTCTCTCTGTTCTTCCACAGAATAATTGTAGCTGTAGTAAATATCACTCTTATTTTAAGGAAAATAGTACATTTTTAGAGATCTTTGTTTGAGTTCAATTTTTAAACTTTTTTTATAGTCAATTGTTTAATGAAGCTAAATTTTCCCCTAATTCTGTGGATATATGTGCTACAGCTGCTTATTAATGCCCACAGGTCTATTTATTTTTCTATACTGCAGCTTTGAGAAAGATTTAGGCTTTTGGAAGGCAAACTATTTTTCATTTCTTAAAAGTCTTTTACTACATAGTTTCTTTGTGTCCTATTATAAACTGAAGAACAGATGGTTTAAAATATATTTTGCTGCACCTTTGTGTTGTGTTATTTGTCAAATTCTAAGAGGATTCCAATATTTTTTTCTTCCTTCTTCCTGGTGTAGAACTAAGAATGAATTATAATCTAGAACAAATAAAACCCTTCCCTAGGAAGAGGGTTATTATCAAAGTTAAAAATATATTGTATGGACCATTCTTTCTACATGTACCCATTTTAAAGTGTAATTATCTCCATTCTCGCACATTTAATTTATCTGCTTCTGAGTCAGAAGGCCACAAGCTCCATCAGTCTCTAGCTCCTCAGATTCCCCTTTCCACCCACTACTCTTCATAACAACACTCCTTTGATGGATTGTGTGTCTAACGGTCCTTTTTTTCCTTTTCTTTTTTCTTCCTTTCTTTCTTCCTTCATTTCTCTTTCTTTCTTTCTTTCTTTCTTTCTTTCTTTCTTTCTTTCTTTCTTTTCTTCTTTTTTCAGTAGCAAATCTGTATTGAAGATTAATGGGACAGGGGAGGGACCTAAAAAATATGCTCAGCCCCAAAAGATGAGTCATGATTGCTCTAACCCAACTGGGGAAATCTCATTCCTTTATGCCAGTTTATGAGAGGCTATGATCCAAATCCAACCAATTAAATGTAAAAGGAAGTTTGCTGGGAGAGGCAGAGATGGAGAAGTTCTCCATCTCTAATAAAAACAAGCACAAAAAGAAAAGGTTCTTTTTGCATCCATCATCTTTCTTGCTCCTTGGGAAACTATTCTATGAGGATGTGATGCTTAACCTTGTGGGTACTACTATGATAAATAAGCCCCAAACTTTAAAGAAAGAGGGAAGACCTTTGGTCTTTGATGATATAATTAAACCAGTGATCCAACTATGGAATCAAAGTTTTCAAGACTTTTTGTAATGTAAGAAATAATATGACTTTCTAGATTATGACACTCTGTGTAAGGTTTCATAGAGAAGAAGGCATTCTAATTGAAAGAGTCCATAAGAAAGGCTAGGGTCAGCTCAATTATAAGAATTTTATAAAACACTATCTTTCTGTCTCTATTTCTTTGGGGTTAGTGACCTTGACTTTTCACATCACTGAGGTAGCAAGCTTTCAGATTTGAGAGTGTGTTTAGGAAAAATAGCAGATATTGGCTTGATTCAATTTGGGGAGTTAGACTGTCCCTAACTTAGTTAAATACACATGCCTTGTGGTCCATAGAGTCCAGATAAGTAGAGTATGATACTGAGGTTCTGAAATTTGGGTTCAGAGCGAAGCTTTGATAGTTGACAATTACTCCTTTAAAATTGATTTTTACGTACGTATGTATGTATTATATGTATGTATGTATGTATGTAGTATCTGCTTATATCTACCTATCTATCTATCTATCTATCTATCTATCTATCTATCATCAACTTATCTATCTAATCTATCTATCCATCCATTGGAGATATAACTGAGATTGAGTTAGAGTTGGTTGTGCTATTCCAGAAATAGAGTATTTCTAGGTCTCCTGAATAAATACAATCCTAACTCCTATACCTGTTTACAAACATTGGCATATACCAGTAATATAAATATAAGATATTCAGCATTATAACTCAAATTAAAAATACTCCAGAGCATTACAGACCAAATTGCAAACCTGTTTCAATTTTATTTTATTTTTTAAAGTGATTCAGTTATACATATACATATATCCATTCTTTTTCAGATTCTTTTCTCGTACAGGTAACCACAGAATATTGAGTAGAGTTCCCTGTGCTATACAGTAAGTCATTGTTGATTATCTATTTTATATATACTAGTGTGTATATGTTAACCCAAAACTCCTAATTTATCCCTCACCCTCACTTTTCCCCTTTAGTAACAATAAGCTTCTTTTTGAAGTCTGTGAGTCTGTTTCTGTTTTGTACATAAGTTCATTTGTATCATTTCTTTTCAGATTCCACATATAAGTGATACCATATTTGTCTTTGACTTACTTCACTTAGTATGATAATTTCTAGATCCATCCATGTTGCTGCAAATGTCATTATTTCATTCTTTTTTTATGGCTGAGTAATATGCCATTGTGTATATGTACCACATCTTCTTTATCTATACCTCTGTCAATGGACATTTAGGTTGCTTCCATGTCTTGGACATTGTAAATAGTGCTGCTTGAACATTGGAATGCATATAATTTTTCAGATTACGATTTCCTCCAGATATATGCTCAGGAGTGGGATTGCTGCATCATATGGTAGTTCTATTTTTAATTTTTTAAGGAAGCTCCATACTGTTCTCCATAATGGTTGTACCAACTTATATTCCCACCAATAGTGTAGGAGGGTTCCCTTTTCTCCACAACGTCTCCAACATTTATTGCTTGTACACTTTTTGATGATGGCCATTCTGACTAGTCTGAGGTAATACCTCATTGTAATTTTGATTTGCACTTCTCTAATAATTAACAATATCGAGCATATTTTCATGTGCTTTTTGGC
This sequence comes from Physeter macrocephalus, assembly GCF_002837175.3. NCBI lineage: Eukaryota > Metazoa > Chordata > Mammalia > Artiodactyla > Physeteridae > Physeter > Physeter macrocephalus. The sequence continues at coordinate 78,465,330 of NC_041223.1, read as the reverse complement.
CTCCTGTATGTCTTCTTGGGAGAAATGTTTATTTAGATCTTCTGCTCATTTTCTGACTGGGTTTTTTGTTTTTTTATATATTGAGCTTCATGAGCTGTTTATATAGTTTGGAGATTAATCCCTTGTCAGTTGCTTCACTTGGAAATATTTTCTCCCATCCTGAGGGTTGTCTTTTCATTTGGTTTATGGTTTCTTTTTCTGTGCAAAAGCTTTTAAGTTTAATTAGTTCTCATTTGTTTATTGTTGTTTTTATTTTCATTACTCTAGGAGGTGGATCAAAAAAAATATTGCTGCGATTTATGTCAAAGGGTGTTCTGCCTTTTTTTTTCCTCTAAGAGTTTTATAGTGTCAAGTCTTACATTTAGCTCTTTAATCCATTTAGAGTTTATTTTTCTGTATGGTGTTAGAGAATGTTCTAATTTTATTCTTTTACATGCGTCTCTCCAGTTTTTCCAGCAACACTTATTGAAGAAACTGTCTTTTCTCTATTGTATACTCTTGCCCCCTTTGTCATAGATTAGATGTCCACAGGTGTGTGGGTTTATTTCTAGGCTTTCTATTTGGTTCCATTGATCTATATTTCTGTTTTTTGTTCCAGTATGATACTCTTTTGATGACTGTAGCTTTGTAGTATAGTCTGAAGTCAGGGAGCCTGATTCCTCCAGCTCTGTTTTTCCTTTTTTCAGGATTGCTTTGGTGATTTGGGATCTTTTGTGTTTCCATACACATTTTAAAATATTTTGTTCTAATCCTGTGAAAAATGCCATTGGTAATTTGATAGGGATTGCATTGAATCTGTAGATTGCCTTGTGTAGTATAGACATTTTGACAATTCTGATTCTTCCAGTACAAGAACATGATGTATCTTTCCATCTGTTTGTGTCATCTTTGATTTCTTTCATCAATGTCTTATAGTTTTCTGCATACTGGTCTTTTGTCTCCTTAGGTAGGATTATTCCTAGGTATTTTATTCTTTTTGATGCAATGGTAAATTATATTGTTTCCTTAATTTCTCTTTCTGATCTTTTGTTTTTACTGTACAGAAATGCAACAGATTTCTGTGTATTAATTTTGTATCCTTCAACTTTACCAAATTCATTGATGGGCTCTAGTAGTTTTCTGGTGGCATCTTTAGGATTTTATATGTATAGTATCAGGTCATCTGCAGATAGTGACAGTTTCACTTCTTCTTTTCCAATTTGGATTCCTTTCATTTCTTTTTCTTCTCTGATTGCTGTGGCTAGGTCTTCCAAATCTATGTTGAATAAAATTGGCAAGAGTGGACATCCTTGTCCTTTTCCTGATCTTAGAGGAAAGATTCTCAGCTTTTCACCATTGAGTATGATGTGGGTTTGTCATAAATGGCCTTTATTATGTTGAGGTAGTAGGTTCCCTCTATGACCACTGTCTGGAGAGTTTTTATTATAAATGGATGTTGAATTTTGTCAAAAGCTTTTTCTGCATCTATTGAGGTGATCATATGGTTTTTATTCTTCAATTTATTTTTGTAGTATATCACATTGATTGACTTGTGGATGTTGAAGAATCCTTGTATCCCTGGGATAAATCCCACTTGATCATGGTATATGATCCTTTTAATGTATTGTTGGGTTCAGTTTGCTAGTATTTTGTTGAGGATTTTTGTGTCTATGCTCATCTGTGATATTGGTCTTTAATTTTCTTTTTTGGTGGTGTCATTGTCTTGTTTTGGTATCAGGGTGATAGTGACTGCATAGAATGAGTTTGGGAGTGTTCCTTCCTCTGCAATTTTTTGGAATAGTTTCAGAAGTGTAGGTGTTGATTCTTCTCTAAATGTTTCATAGAATTTGCTTGTGAAGCCATCTGGTCCTGCACTTTTGTTTGTTGGAAGTTTTTAAATCACAGTTTCAATTTCAGTACTTGTGATTGGTCTGTTCATATTTTCTATTTCTTCCTGGTTAAGTCTTGTAAAATTATACCTTTCTAAGAATTTGAATTTTAAAGTTATTATGAATCTGCCAAGAAAGAACTCAATCCCTCTCTACAGAGGAAATCTCCATTCCTCTTCCCATTCTTAAACTACCTGAAAGGTTTAAGATTATTGCAGAGTGGTTCTGGGAACTTTATAGTGATAATGAAGATTGATAGTGATATTAAATTTGGAGTCTCTGAACAGAGATGAAAAGCATTTGAGCAGAATAATAGTGATGAAAACTGGAATTGAATAAGATGGAAGGTGGTCCTTTTAAGAGCTCCTTTGTTTACCATGGAATCTGCTAAAGTCAAAATGACTTGGGAAGAGAGAGAGGTGAGGTGGCAATACCAGAGAGATGAACCTTGTTACTACAAAGTTCTAGAATTTCTAGATTTTAATATAAAACATATATGCACATTAACTGACAACATTTATTTTTAAACATATTTCTAATAAAGATAGAACTTTGGTGACATATTTCCATGCAACTAGTTACAAAGGTGTTTTAACATGACACTATTCCAGAAAAGCTGTTGATTACCTAAAAGTGTAAATTATTTTTTGATAGTTAATCCAAATAATTTAGTGTTATCATCAGTACCATACCATATTTTATCACTGTTTAAAATCTAAATTAAAAGGTACTATAGCAGGCAATACATGAATTTTATTTCTTACTACCCAAAGTGATTTCTTTTCAAATTCTGACTTTTCATTAGAGTAGGATCTTACTTTTCAATCTTTATTTTTTTTTAAGTTAATTTCCCTTTGGTCTGTATGTTTTAGGAAAAGCAGAAGCACACTTAATGCCTGTGAATGCCTCAGGACACATACCATGTCCTATTTTTTGGCTAGATTTATGTCCTATTTAGGAAACAAATTGTTTTACTTAAACTAGTAGCCTTTGGCATCTTAGGTTAATTGGAGCTTTCTGTCATGTCCTAAACCACCATCTGGGAAAATCCTGAGCTACCCTGGATAGAACTCTCTCTAAAACTGTACCCTGGAATCACAAGAAGAGGTCAATCTTTTCTTGCTTCTGGAACTAGGGAAAAAGCATGTGAGAGATAGCAGTCTTCCTTGAATCCCCCTGCTCTTTGCCAAGTGATGTTTGGACACTGACCTGGTCAGTCCTACATGAACAAAAATTCTGCTTCTACTCTTTTATGAAATATACATGCTAATACATTACATATGTTTAAGATAATATATTATTTTTCTTATGCATAAGTTAAAAATGATTGGCCTTCATTGGAAAAGTCAAATAGATTCTAAAATATTGTAGAACTACTTTCTTTATAGAATAAAAGCTTTCAAGTTGAAATAATTTAGTTATAAAAAATTTCCTTCTTAAGACATAGGGAAAAGTAGAGATATAATTATTGTTCTAATCATTTAAAAATTTGCATTCTGCAATTAAGCAAATAAATTAATGTCCTCTATTTTCAGTAGGTACCAAAAGATGAGTTTTAATATATAGAAGGTGGTCTTTATTTTTTTTATGCCAGTGCAAATATCATTATTAACAAATAATGCATTTTAAAAGCTGTAGCTAAAACTACTGCTTACTGGATATAAATTGGCTTGCCTTTTAGATGGCGGAAGAATTGTAAATGGAGATAGGATTTAAATACTATCTTCTTCTAACTTCATTTGACTGAGAAAGGAATTAAATTGGCCCTGAGTAATGCTGATCATCTGGTATCTTTGACCTTTCCACATATTCTGCTTAGAGGAAGGGGAGAAGAAGAAAAAAATGGAACAGGTAATGGGAACTGGCATACTATGACATTTGGTGTCTAAGTGAAGCACTATATTTAAAAAGTTTGATTTTAATTAAAAACAAAATAACTTACTATGATATCTGTTGTTACCAGATAAATAAGAATTCTATGTGTCTAACATACCTTTCAACTATATTTGGTGACTAGTCTTGCTTTATAAGATGTAATACACTGTACAGATAGTAAATTATTATACAAATCCTGTGACCACCACCCTCACCCTCTATCTAGCACTCACAAGCCAAAATCTAATTCTGTGCCAATGAGTAGCATGAGCAGCTTCTGGCTCTGTGCACCACAGATGTGGCCAGAGGACACCCACCAGATGAGAAAATAGATGATAGAGCAGAGGACTAAACTTGAGGTAAAATGAACCCTAAAACACAAAAGCCTGTGTTGATGAAAAAGCTTCCTCACATACAACCTGGAGGAGAACCTGCCTTTGCAAACCTAGTTTTATGGAATCCATTGATTTTTGTTTAGCCAGGGAGTGTCTTTTCCCCTTAATCTCATAATAGAACTACTTTTTCCAAATGAGAACTCATTTGCTCAATAAGAGGAGGCTTGAAATTGTGTCATTATAAACATGGGTCCTTGTCGGATTTGTGAATAAACTGGCCAAGACCTGGCTAATCAGGTCACTTTGTGTTCCTGGCTGAAGTAATTGGTCCAGAGATGGGCACATGACTCAAACCAAGCCATGAGTGTCTTCCATATAACCTTAGCGTTGCGCTTCTCAGAAAGACGGTGTCTTCATACAGAAGTTGTGAAAGAGAATGTGAGTTTGAGTTTGGCTGAGACCATTTTTCCAGTGATAGGGAGAGCATGCCTGCCATCTAGACCTGGTATTGAAGTCATCTGGGTTACTCAGAACTTCAGGTAGTGTTTGTGCTGAAGAACTTGTACTTTGTCAATGATTTTTGCGAATTATGCTTGATATCATTGATTATTTAACTAAGTGTAAAATTATATTCTCTCCACTCAGTTTAGTTCATGTTTACTACACTCTTAAACACATTGAGCAAACTTACTTCATACCGCACTAAGAGGGGCTTCAATCAATCTGTTCAAAGTTATGGAAACAAGGAGCACAGGTAGATTACAGGGCAGGTTTCTGACAATCCCACATCTACAAAGATATTTGAAAGTTTAATGTCTGGATTAATGAAATGTAGTTAATTTACATCACAGCTTTTATGTAATATTGAAAAATATATTACTCTTATTTTCAGCTTCTTCATTGTACATTACAGATAATAATAGTTTTGATTTTAATAGCAATATTAAGTGAAATGACATATGAAAAGCACTTAGCATCCTGTCTAAGCTATAGGAAGCACTCAATAAACATTACATTTTATAATCTTCTATTCTTTCTCCTTCTTCCCTTTCTAAGCCATCACAATTATCATTGGCAATAATGTTACACTGAAAATCATAATACAAAGAATAGCATGTCTGTCACTTGCATTTCGTTGAGCATTACTGTCCTTATTTGCCTTTTCAGCATTCTATTTTCTATGACATATTTACTGCTTTCAGTTTGGGAGGGATGCATATGGAAATATAAGGAAGAAAGAAGGGACAGTGGGGCTGATGTCCTTCATTCATCACAGCTCAAGAGAAAACATTTTTATGAGCAGTGATGCACATGGCAGAGGACACACCAGCTCAGCCGACTGTATACTCTGATCTTAAAAAGTTGAGGGCTTTCTAAGATAAATTTAAAAGTGCTAGAGTTTATATAAAAGAAGTAGTGTGTGTCTGTGTGTGTGTGTGT
>NC_041223.1:78458912-78459312 GCF_002837175.3 Physeter macrocephalus | reverse complement strand
TTATAACATGGTCATAGCTGTTATATTTAACTACCTTCTCCCACTACCCATTCCATATTTCCTTTGCTCTCTGCAAACACCTCAGCTGGTTGTGATGTTTCACCTTTTGGGATGGCCCAACCTTCATTCCTGAAGTGTCAGAATTTTTGTAGTACTTCCTGAATTGAATTGTTATAGTTTTCCACTGATTTTCTTCACAGGACATAGTAATACTAAGAGGGACACCCTGTATTCTAAATATACTCTTCTTTACATTCATTGTGAAGAATTGGTCCAACACTCTCTATAATCAGTGTTCATTCTCACAACACCTGACTTCTTTTTTTTTTTTTTTTTTTTTTTTTTTTTTTTTTTTTACATATGTTCCCATATCTCTTCCCTCTTGTGTCTCCCTCCCTCC
>NC_041223.1:78441839-78453280 GCF_002837175.3 Physeter macrocephalus | reverse complement strand
TGCCCTTCGCTCAGACAGGACGGGGTTAAAGGAGCAGCTGATTCGGGGGCTCTGGCACAGGCCGGCCCCTGACGCTGCACCGGCCCGAGGCGCGCCACGCGTTCTCCCGGGGGAGCTGTCCCTGGATCCCGGGGCCCCGGCAGTGGCGGGCTGCAGGAGCTCCCGGGAGGGGCGGTGTGGAGAGTGACCTGTGCTCGCACACAGGTCTCTTGGTGGCGGCAGCAGCAACCCTAGTGTCCCACGCCCGTCTCTGCTGTCCGCGCCGACAGCCGCGGCTCGCGCCCGTTTCTGGAGCTCCTTTACGCGGTGCGCTTAATCCCCTCTCCTCTCGCACCAGGAGACAAAGAGGCGAAAAAAAAAAAAAAAAAAAAAAAAAGTCGCTTGTCTCTTCGGCAGCTCCGCGCCAGTTTCTGGAGCTCCTTTAAGCGGCGCGCTTAAACCCCTTCCTCGCGCACCAGGAAGCAAAGAGGGAAGAAAAGGTCTCTTGCCTCTTCGGCAGCTCCAGACTTCTCCCGGACTCCCTCCCGGCTAGCCGTGGCGCACTAGCCCTTTCCGGCTGTTTTCACTCTGCCAACTCCAGACCTTTCCCTGGGATCCGACTGAAGCCCGAGGCTCAGCTCCCAGCCCCCTCCCGCCCCGGCGGGTGAGCAGACAAGCCTCTCGGGCTGGTGAGTGCCGGTCGGCGCCGATCCTCTGTGCGGGAATCTCTCCGCTTTGCCCTCCGCACCCCGCTGCTGCGCTCTCCTCCGAGGCTCCGGAGCTTCCCCCTCCGCCACCCACAGTCTCCGCCCGCGAAGGGGCTTCTAGGGTGTGGGAACCTTTCCTCCTTCACGGCTCCCTCCCACTGGTGCAGGTCCCGTCCCTATTCTTTGTCTCTGTTTATTCTTTTTTCTTTGCCTACCCAGGTACGTGGGGGGTTTCTTGCCTTTTGTGAGGTCTGAGGTCTTCTGCCAGCGTTCGGTGGGTGTTCTATAGGAGAAGTTCCACGTGTAGCTGTATTTCTGATGTATCTGTGAGGAGGAAGGTGATCTCCGCGTCTTACTCTTCCGCCATCTTGCCTGCTCTCCTCCACCTGACTTCTTGATCACGGTAATCAGGGTCAATCACCCTAGCCCCACAGTAACTCCCTTCTTTGTTCATTCAGGGGAATAAATTGCCCAAAGTGGCAGGGTAGAAGTTTTACCTTCTAATTCAATGGAGTAATTGATATGTGTCTTGGTGGAAATATTTCTCATGTTGGAATTAAGACAAATATTAGATCAGCAGGGCATAAGTTTGAAGGAACCAGATAACTTTTTTTTAATTTTTTCTAGTGGATCACTAGCAGTAACAGTGAGTTGTGAGTGGTGCTTCTCCTTTTTCCAACCTTTGATTCCCGGACCTGTGAATCTGCCAGTGGAAGAAACAGCACCACACGTTTTATGATAATTCAGAGCATATACAGCCTCCTGGAGAAACTTGACCCATAAATATTTGATTATGAGTATATATTAGTTGTAATTTGCATATCTTTATTGCTACATAACGTCATGAACTATCAGTGTTTTCTTTACTACTAGAAATAGTCATTAGTGCCTTTAAATCTAATCAGAGTAGAGAACGAATTTCAGAAACCCGAGAACCAATTCAGAAAACTCATCCTTATGATTCTGTTCCTCTAGAACAGAATGGTACTTTGGTACCACTCTTGGTACCAAAGTCTGTATTAGTTAGGGTTCTCCAGAGAAACAGAACCAATAAAATAAATAAAAATAGAAAGAAAGAAAGAAAGAAAGAAAGAAAGAAAGAAAGAAAGAAAGAAAGAAAGAAAGTTGATCCTTGAAAAATACAGGGGTTAAGGGTGTAAACACTCCACAGAGTCAAAAATTCATATATAACTTTTGATTTCTCCCAAAACTTAATAATTAATAGCCTGGCCCACAGACCAGAAGCCTTACTGATAACGTAAACAGTCAATTAATAAATGTTTTGTATGTTACATGTACTATATACTGTATTCTTACAATAAAGTAAGCTAGAGAGAAGAAAATGGTATTAAGAAAATCATAAGGAAGAGAAAATACATTTACAGTGCTGTACTGTATTTATCAATACTGTAAATTTATGTTCTCTGTTTATAAGATGAATTGTCTATCAGTACCTACAACAGTATTGTCTCATGTCAAACAAAACACTGTAGATGTTACATATATTACTAACACCTAGACACCAAAAATGAGAGGATGTGAAAAAGAAATTGTATTTATTTACAGTACACTAATTCATACATTTATAACAAAGAGGCAACAATATGATTGCTTTATGGTAGCCTATGGTAATTGATACTATTGCCTTATGGTAGCCTAGCCTATACAGCAATGAATAAATTGTTATAAAATTTTTATATCATACTGTATTATGGTCATATTCATAATACTGTATTGGAAAAAATTGTTACAACTTACCTGTGATATTAGGCTGTTACTCAGTTTCTCCAATCACAAGAGTAAGGAGTATATCATACAATAAAGTAATTATTTGAAAGCAAAGTTAGAAAACTAACACACTTAATTTTATATTAAATATCACTCACTTTATGCCTATGCAAGTGTAGGCTATCCATTTTGATACAAGTCTTGCACATGGTGTCTACATGATGAATATTTAGGCCATGATGATAACACAAAAATGTCTATACCGTTTTTGCCATAGAGTTGCTAGATTTTCACACAGAGGCTCTCACACACATACAACAGATAAGTTTATCAACTGCACAGTATGATGAAAGTTTATCAACTGCACAGTATGATGATTATGTACTATTCATTAAGTTCTTCATCCTCCTTGTCTTCATGTTGGGTGGGCTGAGTAGGGGGAGGGAGAGGAGGGGGTGGTCCTGCTGTCTCAGGGGTGGCAGAGTTGGGGAGGAGGAGCTGGGGAGATGGAAGGGAAGGCAGGAGAGGCAGGCACACTCAGTGTAACTTTACTGAAATACATCATAATTTCTATCTGACTTTTTTACTTTCTCTAAAATTTTTTCTATATGGTATCAATCCTTCTTTCACCACTTGCTTTGCTTTCAGTGCCCATATCAGTGAAGGGTCCACATTGTAAAAGAAGTCAAAAGCAGTCTTGAATAAACAGAACCCTTCTGCCAGATTGTCTGATGTCACTTTGTTTTCTGGCACTGCTTCTTCTATGTCTTCCTCCTCATCGTCTGGCATTGGTTTGGAAGCACTTTCCTCTGTCAGGTCATCTTCTGTTAATTCCTATGATGTGGTGTCTATTAGCTCTTGGACTCCTCCAGGGTCCATGTCCTGGAACTCTTCACCCTCCACCTTTTTTTTTTTTTTTTTTTTGTCATAACCACAGTTTCTTACATAATTTCCTTGATTGGCTCTGTTCTAAATCCTATGAAGTCACGTACAACATCTGGACATAGTTTTCTCCAGCAGGAATTTATTTTGGTGGGCTTGATGGCTTTCCCAGCTTTTTCTATAACAATAATGACATCTTCAATGGTATAGCCCTCCCAGAGTTTCATGATGTTCTCTCTATCCGGGTTCTCTTTCATAACATTGGCAATACTTTCTATAGAGCACCATGTGCAAGGACCCTTAAAGGTCTTTATGACCTGCTGATCCAGAGGCTGAATTAGAGACATTGCATTTGGGGGCAAGTAGACCTACAGTGTTAAACTCATGGCGTTCTGGGTGGCCAGGGGCTTTGCCTAATATCAAAAGAACTTTAAAATGCAGTCCCTTACTGGCAAGGTACTTTCTGACTTCAAGAACAAAGCATCAATGGAACTAATCTAGAAAAAATGTTCTCCTTTTTCAAGCTTTCTTGTTGTACAAGCAAAAGACTGGCAGCTGGTGTTTATATTTTCCCTCAAGTCTCAGGGCTTAGCAGCTTTATAGCCTGACCGTAAACCAGGCTGAATTTGCAAAAAACAGTAGAATTAGCCTATACCTTCCTGCCTTAAATCCTGTTGCTTGCTTCTCTTCCTTTCCTTGTCATAAAGGAAAAATGTCCCTTATGACACTTTTTCCCAGAATAGGACACTTTCGTCTGTATGAAAAACTTATTCAAACAGATGTCCTTTCTCCTCAATAATTTTTTCATGCTGTCTGGGAACTCATCTGCTGTCTGTTGGTCTGCAGAAGCTGCTTCTCCTATTCTATTGACATTTTTTTGGCCAAACCTCTTCCTAAAATTATCAAACCGTCCTTTGCTGGCATTAAATTGCCTAGCTTTATATCCTTCACCTCCCTTTGGCTTTAAGTTGTTATATAATGACTTAACCTTTTTCTTGAATCATATTAGACTCTGTAGGAATGTTTTTGTTATAGCAATCCTCTACCCAGAGAAAAGGTGCATTTTCAATATGAGATAAAAAGGTATTTCCCAAAAAAGTGCAAGGTTTTCTCACCTGCTGGTATAGCTGCTGTGAGGGCCTCACAGACTGCCTTTTCTTTTTTACACTGGTCCTTATGCTTGGATTCATTTATCTTGAAAGGTGGGCAACTGCAGCTACAGACCTTAATCTATGGTAGATATCAAGCAATTCAACTTTTTCTTGTGATGTCATGAGTTTGCTTCTTGAGAGCTCTTCCAGTATCAAGTGCCACTTCATATGGGCCCCATGGTGTTATTTAAGGTTTACAGTATTGCACTAAATATGATGAAAATATGGGAGAGCTGTAGGAGATCACTTTTTGCTGTGATATACAATTTACTGGAGAAATATACTGCTTACACAGAGATAATTAGTGTCACAGGTCATTTTAGTGTGTATTTGCAACACCAGCTCACCACAATAGCAACAGGAGGTGGCTATGCAATTATTATAGTAGTATAGTGTGTACTACAGTTAATTTTATACACTTATGATTTAATACTCCATCTTTACATTTGTTTATGTTCCTCTCAATTTTGAGTGGCACCATGCACAGTCTGTGTTTGTGTGTGAGTTTTGATAAATTTTAACTTTTTGTTATAGATTTGTGCACATTGTATGGTCTTAAATGATAAAATAGACTAGTGTCTACATATAAATTTTGCATTCATTACATACCTAAATTTTTCTTAAGTTTTTTCAATACTTAAAGGCTGCGTGGTTCATCTGTGAGTTTTTTTTCAAATTGTTGCAAATCTCCAACAATTTTTTTCAGTATATTTATTAAAAACAATCTATGTATACGTGGACCTGTGAAGTTTAAACCTGTGTTGTACAAGGGTCAATTGTGTGTGTGTGTGTGTGTGTGTGTGTGTATATATATATATGAGAGAGAGATTTTAAGATTTTAAGGAATTGGCTCACACCATGACCTAAAAATGGATGATCTAGTGATTTAGCATATTGGAAAATACATCATTAAAAAACTGCTTTGGGGCTTCCCTGGTGGCGCAGTGGTTGAGGGTCCGCCTGCCGATGCAGGGGACACGGGTTCGTGCCCCGGTCCGGGAAGATCCCACATGCCGCGGAGCGGCTGGGCCCGTGAGCCATGGCCGCTGAGCCTGCGCGTCCGGAGCCTGTGCTCCGCAACGGGAGAGGCCACAGCACTGAGAGGCCCGCGTACCGACAAAAACAACAACAACAACAACAACAAGAAAACTGCTTTGAACCTTGATAAAATGTTATTTGAAAGGTATTGTTAACTACCACTCAAACACTTAAATTAGCAATTAATACTTGGTTCCATATTTCACAATTAAAGTGAAATCACCTATCCAATAAGAATTGGAAAGAAGTGGAAAGCTCTAGGTCTTTAACTTGGGCTCCAAGGAGGCCCTCCAGTTGGTTCATGGAGTTTTACTGCTTACCTGGAGCCTTAAAACAAACAGACAACCATATGAAGTAGGCAGCTTCTACTTCTATTTTGTAACATAATTATTTTAGATGCTACAAACTAATTTACATAACTCTTGTTTGTTGTAATTTTGCTGGGCTTTTTATTCTTACTGGACTTCTTTTTATATTTACTGGTTCTATTTTTACTTTTTATATTTACGTCTTACATATATTTGACCTAGTTTATCATGTTCATTTACCAATAATAAAGTGTTAGTCAGTTCAAGACTTCCTAGAGGCAATCATTTTTCTACCTATTTAATTGAGTTCTCCCGGGTATTAGTGGTGCAATCAATTTGAAAGTCTGTTGTGTATATCATATCTTGTCATATCCTGGTAAGTGCAAATAATAGCTGTACCTGAAATTAATGCTACTGAAGTGAATTTTGATTTTTGATATTCTAATGAATAAGTAAATAGCTTATGTGATATCAGAATGGTATTCATAATGAACATTTTTTTAAACAGTATTGTATATTCTTAGTGGACTTTATTTATTTATTTGGCTGCATCAGGTGTTAGTTGTGCTGTGCGGGCTTCTCTCTAGGTGTGCCTTTGGACTCCAGAGTGTGTGGGCTAAGTAGTTGCATCATAGGGGTTCTCTAGTTGTGGCATGGGGGCTCCAGGGCACGTGGGATCTAGAATGCGTGGGCTTAATTGTCCCGCGACATGTGGGATCTTATTTCCCCCATCAGGCATCACATCCACGTCCCCTGCAGTGGAAGGCAGATTCTTAACCACTGGACCACCAGGGAAGTCTCATAATGAACGTTTAGGGCAACGATGATACAACTATACTTACGTAACAATTGATGACCATCATCGATGCATTGGTTCATTTTGCAACCATACTTCCTATGCATCATTTGTACATGCAACTTCTTTTAGTAATAATTCAAATCAAATACCAAAAATTTTTAAAAGACTAAACATTTAAAATGAGATTTCTGTAATTAAAATATATATAATATACATAATATATATAATATATATAATATATATACTATATATATATATATATTAGGGATTTACTAGTGTCTATTTTTTATTACAACCCCCAGAGACAATATATAGCTCCACTAAGTTTGCTTGATCACCTCTTCTAAGGTTTTGTTTTGCTTCCTATGCAGGAAATCAGATTCTTCTACTCAGGGCTAATTGTTCTGTGGAGATATTAGACCATTCTAAGTATATAAAATACCCACAATAGATAACTTTTCCTTTCAAACTCTTCCCAAGTGTATATATACTAACTGACAGATCTGGCTTCTAGGGATATTGATAACATCAATATGAGTTGGAGAAGTTTGGTTGACATCAAAAATCTGACATAATACATTGTATAGGCTGAGCCCTGGGAGCACAAAAAAATTCCTTAGCACAAGTAGTTATAGATAATAGATCAGCCTTAAATTTTATTTTGGCAAACTGGGGAGGTGAGGATTTGCCTCATTGTTAACACTTCATGCTGTGCCTGATTCAACACTAGAGTTATGATGTAATAATCTATTTTGAAGCTCAAAACTGAATGATGTGTCTGTCTAGATAGACTTGGAGAGACTTTGGGACCTCTTTACTTATTCAAGCCTGGGAAATACTGGCCATGTTTCCAGACTATTGTTCAGTCCCTTCTTATCATACTTCTGGGAATGCTTGTTGGTCTCATAGTTGTTCAGTGTCTTTGAATCAGAATTTTAAAGGCTTCTGTATAGCACATCTTGATAGTAAAAAAAAAAATAATAATAAAAGACAAAAATAAAATGGAATAATTATGATGGACACTGAAACAAAAAATTGAATCATTACAAATAAAACATGTTAAAGGAGAATCAACAAATATGATGAAAATATGGACAATCCTTAATAATATTTCTTGCAGTGTTTTTTGAGGGAAAAAAAGGAACCAATAATAAAATAATAAAAGTAATAAATCTCATACTCTTAAAGAAGAAATAGATTATTTTGTAGCCATGGTAACAACTCTCAACAGACTTCTTTTAAATTCACAGAAAAACTTGTCTCCGGAAAAATATTCCTCTAGTGAAACAATCAATATCAGCTCTTCATTTCTGAGACTAGGACAATCAGGAACATGCCCATTCCAGTACACATACTTCTGAGTGTTAATCAATCAGCAACAGTCTTACACAAGTAAGCACACATTTACAAATGATGTCAAACCATTTACATCTTTGAAAGTCGGCCAAACCTATGCTCTCCAAAATCCTCATATTATATCAGCAGTCTACTCTTATTGTAGACACTGTACACGATCATCCTGGCTCTCCCTAAAAAATAATTTCACTTTGCTATTTATTTTAATTTTTTCTTCAGATATTGAGGGTGACTTCACCATCTCCTGAAATTAGGGGAAAAAATTGAGGGGTGTGTGTGTGTACTCAAATATGCCAACTGGATCTTTGATAACTTAAATAACTTAAGTTTGATAACTTAACTTCTTTAAAAGTTATTTCCTTCATTAGTAAAATAAAGATGTCAAACTATATTATTTTTGTTTTATTAGAGCTCAAGATCCTATACTCTTGTACGTGCATATGCCATTGAATTTCAGGGTAATGAATAATTTAGAAATCAATGTCTTACAATTTGCATATTAAATAAATTTAAATGAGTCATGTTTGTAGTTCAATTTACAGATTGTTATTAAAGAAAGGGGCCAACTTGAAGGAAAGGATATTGACTGACAGCATTTATGAAAATTATTATTCTGGTAAGTATTTAATTTCCAAATTACTTAATAGTTTACTTTCCGGAAACTCTATTTGATGGTATTAAAAAAATCACAAGCAGTATGAGAGAAATCTGAAGACTTTATTTGCATGTTTCAATCTCTATCATTGCACCAGATAGCAGTCAAGAGAGCTGGAGTAGTATAAGATTCAGATACATCTCTTTGAATCTTAGTTTTCACATTAATAAAAATTGAAATGAAAATACTTCAAGTTATTTGGAGATTAAATGGGAATACATATCTGTCTACAGATAGTACTTAAAAATATCTACTGCTGTCATTTTTTCTATAATCTCAAGATATGGATTTACACATTTGATATTCTCATTTTAGTTTATGTGTTTTCATCCCTTCTTCAAATAGACCTTTCATCCAAATACCATGTTTATTTTTCCAATTCATTACAGACCTAAACCAAGGAGGAACATGTTTGTTAAAGCCACTTTATTGAAATGAATCTACCCTGGGGGCAGTGAGGGCAGGAGCTCAAGAGCTGCCTCACCCTCTTTGACTCATTGCCCTCACAGCAAGGAGCTATTTCACCTCCCCGTGGTCCCACTTTCTGTGATCCTGATCTTCACATCCCTGTGGGGTCCTGTTACCTGGAGCTTGCAATGCCTGCTTCAAAGAGAAGGTTCAATATGGTAGCATAGGAAAATCCTGAACTTACATCTTCCCTTGGACACAATAAATCTATAACCGTATATAGAATAATTCTCTCTGAAAGAGACTGCAAAACTGGATGAACAGAGTCTCCACACACACACACACACAAAAGGTGAAAGGACAGCATTAACACAAATAGAAGAAACAGAGATATGGTTATGCCAAGGATAAAACTCCTTCTATTCTAAATGTTAATCTTGCTGGGTAGACTATCCTAGGTTGCAGGTTTCTCCCTTTCAGGACTTTGAATATATCATGCCACTCTCTAGTGGCCCATAAAGTTTTTGCAGAGAAATCAGCTGATAGTGTTATGGAGGTTTCCCTTATGACTGACACTTTGTTTTTCTCTTGCTGCCTTTAGAATCCTCTATTTTTAACTTTTGCCATTTTAATTATGATAGGTCTTGGTGTGGGTCTGCTTGGCTTGATCTTGTTTGGGACTGTCTGTGCTTCCTGTACCTAGATATCTGTTTCCTTCTTTAGGTTTGGGATGTCCCTTAGGTTTGGGAGGTTTCCAGCCATAATTTCTTCAAATACATTTTTGATCTCTTTGTCTCTCTCTTCTCCTTCTGGAACACCTGTTGTGCATAGGTTGGCACACCTATTTGTAGAAATACAAATTTCTATTGTATAACTGTCTGCTGTTCTGATTGGGTGATTTCCATTCTTCTATCTTCCAGATCACTTGTTTATTTTTCTGTGTCATTCAGTCTGCTAGTCATTGTTTCTAGATTGATTTTTATCTCAGCAATCAAATTCTCTATTTTTGATTGGTTCATCTTTATAGTTTCTAGTTCCCTGTTACAGTGATCTGCATTTCTATTGACAATCTTTCTTAAATTTGTTAACATTTTTATTACCTCCTTTTTGAACTGAAGGTCTAGTAGACCAGCGAGGTCTCTTTCATTATTTGTTCTTTCAGGGGATTTATCTTGTTCATTTATTTGGGAGTTGTTCCTCTGCCTTTGCATTTTACTTAACTTTCCTTGTTTCTGAATTTAGGAGATACAGTTGTCTACTTTGGTCTTAAAGGGGTGTTTTTTAGGTGGGAGTGTCCCTGTGTAGACTTTGTGTCTAATATTTTTGGTGTGAGGGCTGATTTTGGTATGGAAGCCAGCCACATCTTTCCTCAGGATGTGCTGGCCATTGTCCCCTTGATAGGGGTTGTGGTTGTTGTTATAGTATCTAGAACCTGTTCTGGATGCGAGGTGGGGACTCCTCTTTGTGACAGTCACCACCCTGTGGGGACAGGGTCTGCTCCCCAGCTGTTGGAGTAGAAGCTCTGAGGTTCAGGTTTGGTCAGGCTCCATTGCCCTTGAGAGTGTGCTCTGCCCCAGTAGAGGTGATAATGGAAGCAAGCGAGACCTGTGGTCACAGAACTTATGCACCACCTGTGTAAGTGTCTGCGGTTCCACTCAGAAGCAGCCCAGGGTCTCAGCCCTTTCTCTCTTATGTTCATCGCAGTTCTAGTGTAAGGCTGTGGTGTGGGCTAGCCTGGGGCTGGGGGTCAGGTCATTGTGGCTGCTGGAATTGAAGTAGCTGTGCTGCCACCTGAGATTTACGTTACCTTGCGGCTGACTTCTCCCAGGACCTGTCAACCCCGTATTCAGTTCTAAGCTGTGGTTGGAGTGGGTAGAGCTGGGGTGCTCTTACTGGGAAATGAACCCCTGCATACTCTTGCCCTGGGCCTGTCTGCCCCATATTCAAAATGTCCTCTGCAATTCCACCTGGATCACACACCAGGCACTTCTCTCTGTATCTGTGTATCCAGACCAAATCTTTGCCAAGACCTCAAGCCAGGATGTGGTGTAGATTGAGTGGGGTCAGGATGTTCATCCATTCAGATTGGGAAGTGAGGCAAGGCAGCAGCCACCAGTGCAAGGCTCTCTCTGCCCTGACTGTTTGCACACCAATACACGCACATACTCCTTGTGAGTGGAGTCTAGGTTTCTCCAGCCCTTCTCTCTATCTTAGTGGATTTCCAAGAAGTCATGGGGGCTCATCTCCTCTGCACAGTACCCCAGGACTGGGATGCCCAATCTGGCAAGACCCACTCACTTCCCTTCTCTTCTTTACAGATCCCTCCCAGGGACCAGGTCCTGACTCGATGCCTTTTTGTTTGTTTGTTTGTTTGTTTGTTTGTGGTCTGCGGGCCTCCCTTTGTTGTGGCCTCTCCCGTTGCGGAGCACA
>NC_041223.1:78422980-78441339 GCF_002837175.3 Physeter macrocephalus | reverse complement strand
TGAAGGTCACAGCTATGGGACACAGCTCCAATAAAGGACTGAGATACAATCATAGAAGATGGATAAAGAAGATGGATAAAGCAGTTATGCTTTAAAAAGTAACAGTTTACTCTACAAATAGCCAGAATCACAATATTTCTTTATATAATTTTAAGCCAGCATCACTCTACAGCATAGAAAATTATGCCATAAAATTCTGCAAAATGAATCAGTTGTACATTAAAAAATACTTACATTGAATATAAATACTGTTTAATCATTCTACAAAAAAGGAAAAAAAAAACCAAACAATGTATATTCTAAAGCATTTCCTAAGTAAACAATAATATTTTAAAGTGGCATAAAGAAATCCTTTCAACTATCTTAAGAAAAGGGAGATTGTTAGTGGACAAATACAGGGGTTTTCTTCAGAAAACACAAACACGCTGTATAGCAAGTTTGCCAAGACACTAAAACCAAGAGCAAGGTAGCAAGACAAATGTTATAGCCACTCTAAAAGATAGTTTGGTGGTTTCTTACCATATAAGCATACTCTTACCTTACGATCCAGCCATGGCACTTTTTGATAGTTACCCAAAGAAGTTAAAAGCTTACATTCACACAAAAACCTGCACACAATGTTTGTAACAGCTTTACTTATAATTGCCAAAACTTGGAAGCAACTAAGATGTCCTTTGATGGGTGAATGGATGAACTGTGGTACATCCAGACAAAAGAATATTATGCAGTTTTAAAAAGAAATGAGCTACCAAGCCATGCCGTGGAGGAGACTTAAATACGTTTCACTAAGTGAAAGAAGCCAATCTGAAACACTACATGCTGTATGATTCGAACTATATGACATTCTGGAAAATGCAAAACTATGGAGACATAAAAACATCAGTGGTTTCGAGGGGTTTGGGGGAGAGGGTAAATAGGCAGAGCACACAGCATTTTTTAGGGCAGTGAAAATACTGTTTACATTTACCTACTATAATATGATGTAGACCATATAAGATTTATTTTTCTAAGTTTTAAGTATATCTGCAGTTTATTTTGGTTTGAAATGAACTAAAATTCTACTTTCTTTTTTCAAAATTGCTTTAATATCATTTATTGAGTATTTTTTCCATCCACTAATTGGTGACCCAGAATCACTAGGGGTTTAAAAATTGTCTTCAATGGTTTTCCAAGTGCAATTTTGTTTTGCTTCCATATAATTCATTCATGTTATTTTTATTATTAATAGTAATACATAGATCTATTCAAATAAAGATCCATACATGGAAACATTGCATTTGTATATGTTTCCATTGTGGATCTTTGTTTGACCTTTAATTACAACTAATATTGACCTACATTATTTTATTTCAAATAAAATCAAATTCCTGACTGGTACACTTTCCAGATGGTCCTACGCTTGTGCTTCCAGATTTGATGTGCCATATCACATAAAAAGCTCATGAAACTGAAGTGGCATTGGCCCCATATAATGCTTTATTATCAGCGTACACACAGCACATGGCACAGAGCCTCTCTGCCAACAAATTAGCACCAGATATTTCTCCCATCCAAGTTCAGTTCAACAGTTTAACTCTGTAATCCTCCATAATTTATGCTGCTTGACTCTGTGCAGTACTTTTGAATGTATTTTTAAAAAAGCACAGACACACACACACAACAGAAACAAACAAAACAAACAAAAAAATTCTACACAATTGATGTACAAACAAGGATCTAAAAGGTACAAATGTGAAGTATAACTTAAACAAAACCAATATACTTCTTTTAAAAATTATTACTTATTAGGAAAAGATATGTGGGATTTTAAAGGACGTGAAATGCAGCTTACAAACTTTGGCTGTAAAATCTTTGGAGACATTTGTAAAATAGCCACATTTTAGTAACCCATATCTTTTGTGAGATTAAATCTGTCTGCTGGGAATATTCCTGCATGGATAGAATAAAGAGTACTGCAAAGTTTGGTGAGGAACAAGCTATCTTTATTAAAGTACTTATCATTTTTACAGCTGAAATTGGTATTAATATTTCAACAAACAATACCAGGAAGCCTTATCTTCTCTTTCTTGATTTTAGTTAAGCAGTGTCAGCAGTAGACTACTCAGAACAGCTTGGCCTGTTCAAGCAGAATAATTCATTTTAGGATTTAAAAAGAAAAATAAACTTGCTTTTCATATGCAGTTAGGAGTACTCCAAAGCAGAAACACAAACTTAGTCCAAAGAATGTGAATCTCAAGAAATTTGATTGGCAGTATTCTTTCCCAGCTTTGTAAAAACATTAAAAACTGAGGAAGGAATATTATACATGTTGACACATTTTAAACAAATAAACACACTGAACTTATAGATTTTCTCTCATTTACCACATAGGTTACTATAGATAAATAAACCAGAATTTATATGTTAATATCTTCTTGAACATAAGAGGAAAGAGATCAAAGAAACAGAAAGATTAATCTTTTGAATTCAATAAATGCTACAGTGTCTCATGATTTTTAAGCTAAGTATCATTTGAAGCTAAAGACATACCTAGAAATCAAACTCCAGAGTTGAAAATTAGAATGACTCTGAGATAAAATGGGTTTAAATGGACTATTCACTTTGAATTTGCAAATGTTAAGGCCTTTTATAGAGCTAGATGCATCATAATTAAAATTGTTTTGTTACATGGCTGATTATAGTTTACAGAGTTGAATGGCTCATTCAGGTCAAAATCTTATTAAAGAAACAACGTTTAAACATTAATGAATATCCAAAAATTACACACTTGGTTCACGACTGACAGTGGAGATGGAAGATGGAAAAAATTTGGAATATTTAATTAAATTCAAAAGTTCTAATTATTGTATATTTATGTAAATCAAAAAGTGTTCTTATATTTCAAAAGAAAGACTCCATACTGTTATATCTAATGGAACATTAACATGGTATAAAATTGTAGGTTATTAGGATCTAGAGCTTCCTATAATTTTTATAATATTCTTTATGCTGATTCAGAGATTTGAGGATAATTCTTTAGCAGCGTGAACACCAACTAATCCTGCAAGATCTTCAGAGAAGCAGCACCCAGAGACCGTCTGTTATACGGTCTGGTCAAGTTCACTTACATGACTTTGGCTCAACCACAAGTCCTAAGCCACAATTGGGGGTGAGGGCAGAACGTATTTTATTTTGCCTGAATATATGGCTAGGTTGTTTAAAAGACTTTCAGGACTTTAAGTTTTTAAATTGTTGTATGACATGCTTTCAGAAAAATTTACAAATAGTAAATATACAACTCTAAGAGTTACCAAAAAGTGAATACACCAATGAAAACCACCAAAGTCAAGAAATAGAATACTGCCAACATCCCAGAAGCCCGCCCCCACCCTCATTTTAGTAATCACCCTTTCTTCCCAATTATAATCACTACCTTGATTTTTAACAACATAGCAGTTTTTAACTTTATATGAAAGAAAACATACAGTATGCATTACTTTGTGACTGGCTGATAATGCAAGAGCTCTCCATTTCTTTTTTTTTCATGAACAGGAATTTTTCAAATTAATTATTGTACAGCATTTGAATTAATAAGCAAATGGATGTTTTTCCAGTGTTGCTAGCTGATATGAATTTTCTTTTTCTTTTAACACTTTAAGTGTTTTACTCACTCTCTTGCTTGCATGGTTTCTGGTGAGTAGAACCAATGTAGTTCTTATACTTGTTTCTCTATGAGTAAATCATTCTTCGCTCTCTGTAGCTGATTTCAAGATTTTCCCTTCATCCTTAGAATCCCACCATTTGAATATGATATTATTACGTGCAGTTTTTTGTTGGATTTTTTGTTGTTTTTCTTTTATTGTTTTGTTTTGTTTTTGGTATTTAACCTGCCTGGTGTTCTTTGAGCTTCCTGGATCTGAGGCTTAGTGTCCGTCATTAATTTTGAAAATTTCTTGGCTGTTGTTATTTCAGACATTTCTTATGCTCCCTGTCTCTTCTGGTATTCCAAAAATGCATGTATTACATCTTTTGGAATTGTCACACAATTTTTGCATATTCTGTTCTGTTGTTAAATTCTTTTTTCTTTTTGTGTTTCAGTTTGTGAAATCTCTATTGATAAATTTTCAAGCTCACTGACACTATCCTTTGGAATGTCCAGTATACTGATGAATAAATCAAGGGCATTCTTTATTTCTATTACAGAGTATTTAATTTATAAAATTTTATTTTAACTCTTCCTTAGAGTTTCTCTTCACTTGCATTAGACATCTATTAGCACATGTTGTCTAATTTTCCCAATAAAGTTTTTAACATATTATTTGTAGTTTGTTTTATTTTGTTTTGTTTTGTTTTTTTAATCCTGGTCTGGTAATTTCAAAAGCTCTGCTACCTATGAGTCTGGTTTTGTGATTGCTTTATCTCTTCAGGTTGTGTTTTTACTTGCCTTCCAGTATGCCTTGTAATTTTTTTTGAAAGCTGGATATGATGTGTCAAATAATAGGAACCCACGTAAATAGGCCTTTAGTGTGAGCTTTTATTTTAATCTGGCTAGGAATTGGACTGTGTTTAGTGTTTGCGTAGTTGTAGATGGCAGAGGCTTCAATTTCCTCTATTGTTTTCCCTTTTCCTTTTGTCTGAATTTCTCTAAAAACATCTTCTTTTTTTTTGTTTGTTTGTTTTTGTTTTTTCTTTGTAAAAACATCTTCTTAAATAGAGTCTGAGCCTTAAAGTGTTTCAGCTATAATACAATGTTATTCTATTGGTGCTCTGCTGATGTGGGAAGTAATGCTTTATCCATCTTCTTCTTTGGCACCACAAAAGGAAATTATAGAATTTACCTGACTTGAAAAGTTGATAAACACTAGCAGAGCCTTACTGAAAGAAGAGAGTGAAAATGACCAACATTTCCCAAACTTTAAGGATCCTAAGTATGTATTGCATTATTAACTAGAATTTCTTGGAATCTTCTTACTGTAACCATAATTTGTTATCTCATTTCTTTTGGCCTAATTTAGAAATAAAATACCATGTGAACTAATGTGGTCCAGAGAGGTTACATGACTGACACAGAGTCCTGGAACTAGTAAGTGATAGAATATAGAGACCTGGTTTCCTGTGTAACTGCATGCGTTTATGGAAAGTAGAACTTCTAAGTTTTCACTGTGTCTTCCTTCACCTCAAAGCATAGTGGGGACATGGTGACAAATGGAAGTCAACACCTGGTTTTCTATGCAGCTAAGGATATATTCCCAGCTATTTCCAAATAACTCATTCTGCAGTTAGAGTTCTTTGAGCCTTGCCTGAGGTTGCATCTTCTAACAGTGGAGCTTATCTTTTTTCTTTTGCTTTTCTCACTACTCAGGTTTATGTTAATAAAATCTTTTCATCTTACATTAGCTCTGCACTAAGCGTAAATCTCTTGCATCAATATAATAGAATAGAATTCATTAATTTTAAAATGGGTTAAAGTCATTTTAGGCACTCTGGCCCGGAAATCATTCATACTTGTCAGACAATTGAGATAAAACTGATATTCTTATCAAGAAAATGCTCTATGAGTAGTAGTACTTAAGGTTCAAATTATCTCAATCATGCCATTTAATATATTGGTATTAATTCATTCATTAATACATGAAACATTAAATTGATATAATCACCCAAAACTTCACGGGATAATTCATCAATATAGGTAGTTGTAATGTAAAATATGTCTGCTTTGGAGAAAAAGGTTGCCATATTTCTTACAAAGTAGAATTTGTCATATTGGTGTGTGGCATTATTTCAGCAAGCCTATTTCCATCTTGTTCTTAGCTCTGTAATTTCAGAAGATTTATTTTTTCGGTGATGATTAGGTAGAAATGGTAATATTTCCACAGAAAATGTAAGAGAGTATATTAACTTATGTAAAGTAAGAGTTTGACAGAAAATTAGAGTTGCTTAAGAGAATGTCACTTCAGTTTTCCAGGTTATTAAGGAAAGAAAAGTAAAGCAGTATGATTATTAGGTGATACAATCCTTTAGTACATGCATAATTTGGGGGGATAGCTATACTCTATTCTTTACATTTCATGTAAATGCTTCATAGCACATTAATTTTAGATACATAAAAACAGCATGTTCTATTATAATGTTTCAGAAGTGTGGGCAGAACAGCAGTGTGACTCTCCCATGTGAAATTATGTTTGATGATAGAATGTAAATATGTTTTGAATATTGAAGTTTGTGTTGATAAAATGTATAACAGTATAGTGAAATCAAAATATTTTTCCTCCAGTGAGAAGTAAGTTCTTGTGTAAATGCCTTTTCTATGGAAAATAATGCAATAAAATGATGTTCAGAATATATTAAATACATACAAATTTATAATATGCCACAAATAATTTGCCTTATACCTCTGAATAAGACATGTGAGTCCTAAAGAAAATTAAAAGAAAGCCTCATGTAGTTTTTAAATTAGCAAGTCATCATGATATTTGGTTTTCTAAATTCTCATCAGATTTTAGGCTACCATTTTGCTACTTAGAATGAAGCACATATATCTCAAATTTGAGAGTCCTTCAAGAATAACCAACAAATAGAATAAAGAATCAATAATGATGGGGAAATTAACATACTGAAACATAGAATTTGGACCTTAATATATTGTACGTTTCTTACACAGAGATGTACTGTGTAGTCAAATTTTGGTTATTTAGCTTTGTGTTAAAAATCTATAAAATGTTGATTTTCTTGTTGCTCTATTCAAAAGGTAGGGTATGGGAAGTAGGGTGTGTGTGTGTGTGCTCGTGTGTGTGTGCTTGTGTGTGTGTGTGCGTGTGTGTATAAATAAATAAATAATAGTATGTATCTATATAATTTTGTTAACGTTATATTATAAAAAGTCCATGATGTTGTTTAAATCAATACCATACTGAAAATGTGAGAAGAAGAAATATTCCTTTATGAACAAAGACTTATTTGTATGTGTGATGGTTAATTCTATTCAGGGTGTGTTTCTCAGGATGTTTTTGGATGAAATTAACATTTGAGTCATTAAAATAAGTAAAGCAGATTGTTCTCTAGGGAGAATGTGGTGGCCTCCATATGATCAAATGGAAGTCTGAATATAATGAAAATGTCAACCCTCTCCTATGACTAAGGTAATTTCTTCTGCCTGATTATTTGAGCTAGGAAGTCAGCTTCTTCCTGTCTTTGGATTTGAATTAAATCATTTGTTCTTCTTGGTTGTAAAGCCTGCTGGCTTTCAGACTGGAACTACACCATCATCTCTCCTGGTCTCCAATCTCTCAACCGCTGATCTTGGGAATTCTCAACCTACATAAACTTAGGAACCAATTCCTTATAATAAATCTCTCAATAGACAGATAGATAGATTGATTGATTGATAGATAGACAGATATTGTTTGTTCTGTTTCTCTGAGAACCCTGACTAATACGTGATGAAATGGCAATATTTGTATAGATCCCCTTTTGCCAAGATGAGGTGTTGGAGAATGTTCACCTCTCTTTAAAAATTTTCAAGAGTAAAAAGCAATCTACAGGCCTCATGTATCATACACATCATATATGGCACATATTACTTCTCTCACAAAAGAGTTTCAAACTGAAAGAGGATGGAAAAGTAAGGAAGTGACTTATGAAGAAAATAGTAAGGGCATTCTGGGGAACTGATATACACATTCTTCACCCTGGCCCTAGGTTTATTTGGCTGCTTAAATGAGTCTGAAAACTGTAGTCAAGGAGTTAGGATAAAACCATGAGAGTGTGGCAGCACCAGCCCAATAAGGAAGGTTTCAAACATTAGTGCAACCAACTGTATGTGCTGAGTCTATGGGTACCCTACTGTTTTATAGGCATCCATTCATACAACAAGATATTGATGGAACATGTATTGTGTGTTAGGCAGGCACTGCTGTAAGTTTTGTGGGTAAACTTCCAAGAAGAAAAGACACAAAGTCCTGCTCTTATGCAGCTTATGTTCCAAGAAGGAACACGGTTAATGAATTTAAAAAAAAAACAAATAAACACTTTTACAAAAACACCTCAAAATAAAAGGTAACAACTGGAACTGTGACTTAAACACACACTGTGATGTCATGGAACATGGTGAGTGAAAGAACAGCTGGTACACATGTCATTAGTCAGAATGATGATCCATGCGTATCCAGGCAAAAGAAGGCATGTGATTAAGCACAGGAGAGTGAGTGTCTTAGTTTGGGTTCCTGAGTGCAGTTTTTGCATGATTTTTTGAGGAAGTTAAAAATAACCTGTAAAGTGGAGGGTGAAGTAGAATAGGGAAGGGGAAACTCTGAGCAAGGATGTGGGCTCTGGAGCATGAACAGCAGGTGCAGGGTCACATCCCCTTGAAGCAACATGGCTGGTCGTTTATGTCCAGTTTCAGTTAGTCACTGACTATGGGAACCATCCATCAGGAGGGCCTAACTTTCCTTCCCAGATGGCTCCTGTCACCTGAGGGCAATTATATGAAGGAAGGTTGATCTGTAAATCCATAGCACTCAACACTAACATGAGCTGGGGGATAAGTGCACCAGCTGGGGAAAAGGGATCTGGGTGGGACACACAGCTTTGATTTTGGTGGGAGAAGTTCATGAGGAAAGTGGAAAGGTCAAAGACATGTACAGCTTTAACTCAGAGTAAATAATTTAGGTCTTATTCCAAGAGCAATAGAAACCCTTGGAGAGTATTAAATTTAAAAAAGGGCATGATCTGGTTTACATTTTTAAAAGTTCACAATGAATGGTGAGTGGAAAATGGAATTGGTAAGAATAAATGCATAGATATAAATTATGAAGTAACTGCAGGATTCTTGTCAAGTGATGGTGTTGGCTTGAGTGATTGGTATCAGCGGATATGGGAAAAAATGTGCATAAGTTTCCTTTGATGAAGAACAGAGAAAGGAGTCAATAAATGGATATGTGAAATCAAAGGATTTTTTAAAAAATAATTGAATTATTAGAACATATTTATTTATGGTAATAGTCCAGATGTGAATGATTTATTTCTAGAGAAAGAAGGAATTATTTTGGAAGTCACTTCCTTGATAAGGCAAGAAAAAGTGAAATGCAGAATACAAGTGGAAGTGCTGAAATTTCAAATAGATCAGAGTTCTATGTAGGTGAGTGATATAAAAGACTTCTGAGTGTGATTTCAAGGTCCACAAAATATTGTTGTTTTTTCATTCACACCTAAAGTGCCATTTAAGTTCAGTTAATGGGTGAATGGATGGATGAATGTCACACATTTATATATTTTTAAGAAATGTTAAATGTAATTTATTTGAAACTAAGTTATCAATTATTTTACTTTGCTTGAAAGACAAACATTCCAAGTGCAAGTTTTAACCACAAAAAGATAAGATAACCATTTACCTATCACACCATTAGAAACCAGGAGTTGGAACTATAGAAACCAAAAGGACAACATTGCTTTTAAGAGCTCTCAGTGTAGAAGAAGAGAGAGACCAACATGATGGGGATTGCAATGGAGCAAGTACCATATTGGTGATACTATAGAACTCATTTGAAAGTTCTGTAATATGACCTAAGCATTAATGGTAAAGTCCAAGAAATAACATGAAGGTTTATGCTTAGAACTATAATTAGTTTGGTTTTGCCAGAACATGTAGTAGGCAATGAGGTGACAAAAGGTGGAGACAGAGAGGTAGGCAGGGACCAGGTCACAGTGAGCCCCATAAGCCATGCTTCGAGGTCTGACTTTAAAGTGCCCAAGGAGAGTTTCTAAGGTGAGAAAGCCAGCGAAAAATGCCAGTAAATACCAAGAGATGGATTAAAGTGTGAAAATGTGGCACATTACCTTTACCTAGGAGCTTCATAGTTTTGTTTATCCTACCAAAGACGTTATCTTGCAAGGAGTGATGAATGGCTCTATTATTCCACGGGGAACATAGAAGAGTAGATGAAGGAAAGGAGGGCAGCCAATCCAGAGCTGTAAGTATTTAACAGTGAGCCTAGAGAGAAGATACTGAACAATACACATAAGGGCTATTGTGAAGCCAGGGTTTCTTGTTTGCTAGTTCTTTTTATTACCTCAACTGCCTTCAGAACCATATTTCTCACTGTAAGGCATTCCTTACAGCTATACAAAACCACTCTCCTCAATAAACTAATGAGTCAGAAAGATATAGAAACTTAACGAGATTCTTTATACCTTTGGTGATTGAGAGAAAATTATAAAACAGATGTTTTGCATTAAGGTGCATCATAAAAAGTGATCTAACATAAACTTTAGGATTTTACTATGAAAACAACAGCAATTTATTTACCAACCAAGCAAAGTATAGGCAGCAGACCAACACCTGGCAAAGAGGCTATAGCGAAGGAACAATTCTATACTCTAAACAATACTAACCCAACTCATCCTAAATATATTTATTTAGACAAGGTAGCTTTCATTCTCTAGGTGAAAGAAGGTTGGCATTTGGAACCCTAAGAGGAACACATGTTCTGCTAATGTGTACATCCAACATAATTGCTGGGTAAAGGCAAGTTAGATTACAATTCAAAAGTTGCACATGGTGGGAGAAGTGGTTTTGCTGTCCTCAGTGATCTATAAAATCAAATGCAGCAATAGATCAAGCAGAATCAAGGTTGCCTGAGAAATCTCAGCACAAGTACAAGTCATTACAAATCCTATTGAAAATCCCATTGGTGCAATGACTAGGCCTAAGCCCAGATTGAAAATTTAAAAATAATTGACTCTGAGGGAGATGGGTGATCAGCTGTGCACAACTTTTATATAAAACTCTTGCTGAGGCAACTGTATTTTACATGGGAACACTGGATTGGAATTGTTTTCTAAAAGGGAGAGGATATACTTTTCTGTTACCATGAGACAAGGATTATATAATTTATATTTCAAATATGACTAGAAAATGTGGAGTGTCAAACATAGTAGGCCTTTGGAATTTCACATTCCACAAAAAGTTTTTCAATAATAAATGGAAATGAAATAAGAAAATCCCAATACCCCTTATATGTATACACACACTACACACATTTTAGTTTATCCAAAATACTTTTACACCATGTATGTAGAACTTGAGTTTACATAAATTGCATGCATTCTAAGATAATCATCTAGTCATTCATGCATCTTCTTTCCTAGTTTAGCCAAAATAATTTCTTATCTATCATCTATCTATCTATCTATATCGATCCTCTTTAAAATATAAGCTTCTTTAGGTAAAAATTGTTTCATTTTTCTTTTTTTTTTTTGAAAGCCTTCAGTCATTTTACATTTTGACAACGATGAAAATGTTTGTGGGCTTAATGTTTGCTAGGTCAAAGCAAAAATGTAAGATCAAGATTACAGAGATACGATGACAGAACAGAACTTGATTGAATGTATTACACACCTAAAGAAAAACATGAAACATGCCAGTGACAAGAGGAGTTAGGCAGTTTTAGGAAAATATAAAATTGAGAGTATGAAAGGCAAAACTTTGAGAGATCTACCAAAATTATTTAAATTAGGTTAAATTTAAATTACTTAAATTATTTAATTGTGATTACAGAAGATCACCCAACCTAAAGTGATTGTATTTTGAATCACAAAACTAGCACCTAGCACAGTTCCTGGCATATAATTAATTCAATGAATTCAATGAATTTTCTGTTCTGCTTTGATGCTTATTTGATGAGTGTACCCTTAAGGGAGGGAATAAAGTGTGTATTCTAATATGTTATGTTCCAATTACACTCTAGTTATAGTTCTTTTTGAAGATTGAGAGGAGTTGGGTTTTTGGTTTACTTCACTCAGACCCATGTTTCTGAGTGTTGTGATCTTAAAAGTTGCTACACACAAACACCAAACGCAACCTCATTAATGGTTCACACTATATTTGCTAAAATTATAGTATTTAAGAGAGTAGTTTCCAAAATTTTGAGGAACATTCTACATGAGAAAAATGATGTTGGAAAATTGTGATTTAAACAAAGCATCCCATAGGATCTCTCAGAGTCTTTAATGCACATGTCAATATTTTGGATCTACAAGAGAAGGATGCAGTATATATACTGGAAAATGATGACTTGTAAAATGTAGTGGTGAAAAACAAGGGAAAGTCCTTAAGCCTGTAAATGTGTAATTTAAATGAAAAATAAGCACTTCTATAAGTAGAAATTGATAAATCAATCAAGTCAGTATCATTAAATCTGTGCAGTATGACAAAGGGTCTTCCTCCTGTTCCCTCTACTCAGAATTTACACTTATATTTAAGTTGAAGAACTTTAGTTTCAGAAAGAAGTGATGACTTTTTTCCTTTTCTAATAAAATACATTACTTATAAATAATTTACAGGCATTTCAACCACACAATATATATTACTTAACTTAGTATAAAATAATTAGGAAAAAACCCAAAGAGGTTATTACTGAATATGAGACATTCATATAATGAAAGATTTGCCAACATAAAATAATGTAATAGACATTTCAGTCATATTTTACATTATAAAAAACACTCATGGAAAATGTTAATGACTTAAAATATTTTTAAGTATTTTTTTTAATTGGGGGAAATTTATATTAATACAAATTTCTAGACTATAGCAATGAATCATAAACTCTTCATATGCAGGAATTACCTACTAAACCTAAACCATATATCACATAGCTAGAAATAAACATGGTGTTTTAAATACTACATATGCACACTACTATATATAAACCAGATAACCAGCAAGGATCTACCATATAGCACAGGGAACTGTACTCAAAACTATACTCAAAGTTTTGTAATAACCTATAAGAGAAAAGAATCCATTAACTCATACATGTAGAATCTAGAAAAATGGTACAGATGAACCTATTTTCAGGGCAGGAATAGAGACACAGATGTAGAGAACGGACGTGTGGACATGCGGGGGAGGGGCAGGGGGTGGGATAAATCGGGAGATTGGGATTGACATATATACACTATCATGTGTAAAACAGTTAGCTAGTGGGAACCTGCTGTATAGCACAGGGAGCTCAGCTCGGTGCTCTGTGATGACCTGGATGGGTAGGATGGGGGGGGTGAGGGAAGTCCAAGAGGGAGGGGATATACGTACACATATAGCTGATTTACTTTGTTTCCTTTGTTGTACAGCAGAAACTAACACAACATTGTAAAACAACTATACCCCAATTAAAAAAAAATAAAAGAATCTTAATATATATATATAACTGAATCACTGTGCTGTACACCTGAAACTAACATGGCATTGTAAATCAACTATACATCAATAAACATATATATATTTATATATATATATAAATGCCAATTAGATTCTCCTATCTTTTTTGCTGTAAAAAAGTAAATAAGTAAATACTACTGGTATATATTTGGAAAGTGTACAAAACAATATCTTTTTAAAGATACAAGGAAATAATACTTTGATGAATAATTTAGAAAATATTAAAATTATAAGACTAAATTGAGCAGATTTAGTTACATTATAACTGATTCTATTGTGCTGTAGGTGTCTATTGCACATTAATTCTATTGCACTCTCCTCTTCCTACATAGGATACAGCACAGCGTTCAAATAAACTTGACATAATTTTTATACAGGTAGATAAGGTATGTCAAGGTAACTATTTCACCAAAATTGATGCAAAATTACACATTTGAAAGTATTCCACAGCCATTTTTCTGCATTCAGCCAGAGCACTTTTCACTGCATGTTTAGACTAAGCAACAAGAAAGGTTTATTTAAAACTGTTCTCTCAGGAGTTGTCATTGTCACATAACTAGCAGTAAAATAAGTTAAGATAATTATAATGCCTTATTCTCTTGTCTTAAAACCTACAAAAGATTACCATTTTCAATGGTGGGATGAGCATTATCACTAAAGCCTACAAAACAACATCACTGAAGGAATCGTGATGCGGCCTCTCACCACTATTATTCGCTTATTGACAACTGCGTTTGGTGTGTCAGAACCTGTGCCATCACTAGTTTCCAAACAATAAATGATCCTCAATGACATAAAAGGCTTTAGAGACCTGGAGAAATACATGATACATGTCATGCGGAGGACGATGCTATGGACTACCAGCACTTCGGAGGAAGCAGTGACTCGGGCTCTGCAGTTGGGTGGAGGTGTAGATGAAGCCTGTGTCCACATTTCTGTATGTGCTCCATTTTTCACAGGAGCTACTCTACCACCCGTCTCTCTGCATACCGGCCAGACAGGAAGACTGAGAGTGTGAGGTCCAAGGCTCATGTGCCCAAACCCAAGGGTGTGTTGATAAGCTGAATGGCGAGTAGGTCAATGATGGGAGTGTACAGACATCTATCTGCCATATGGACACATTGAACACAACTTTAATCAGAAAATTTTGTCGCGTGTTAACAACAATTGTTCAGTTTCAATCACGAAACCAAAAAAAGTTTCCTTTGGCCTTGTATATAAATGTTATGTCAATATATGTGTTATTGTTTTACTTCTGGTCTATTCTCTTCTATTAATGTACATTATATTACGTGAGTCCATGGTGAGTTCCAAACGACAAGATGATATTTTGTGCAATATATTTCCTTGGACACAGCTGTATTTCATGCAGCTTCAGGACAGTTTAAATGACTCGACTCTACTCAAGTCTACCAGTTTCTAGGAGAGATATCCTTTAATCTTCTTTCTTCCCCAGTTAATATTTTGCTGATTTATCCTTTTTAATTTTTAAACTCTAGCTTCAAATCTGTCATCATCTTTGCTGGTACAACTTTCTATTTTTGAAACCAAATAAGCTTGGTTCAATAGTAACTCATTGAGAGCTCGCTTCAAGTGTGCATGTTGCTAACTGTTGGGGGCACAAATGTAATAAAGGAAGTAGTTTGTGGAGTAAAGTGCCAATAGTGCAGAAGATTAGCCTTTTTCAAGACAAAGGATAGCTTTTCCCTGAAATCAGAGATAAGGAAATACAATAGGAAGTAGAAGGACAGAACAACAGAGAATTCATGCTTAAGGTTCTCTCCTTTCTCGATTAAGTCATGGAAACATCAGGTGCTGAAAATAAAAGGGTAGGGACTTTGAAGGAAACTTGAATAGAGTGAAAAAGTCATAGTTTGATTTGTTCATAGTCTTAGTCCTATTTTTACATCTAAAAGAAATTATTTTTGTTCCAATGTATAATTTTAATTTTTAAAATCAAAGATCTCCCATGAATATCTTATGTAGATCAATATACATTTTAAATATAAATAGATTTCTTTAAAACCATCTATTTCAACTTCTCCTTTGAAAGCTTTCTTCTTGACTTCCTTTTTTTATATTTGTCCAGTTCCTGGGTGGCAATAGAATAAGAATGAGAAATAGATTTTCGGCTCTTTAATCATCTCCTATTATCTTATCTTTATATTTCTTACTACTCAAACAGGAATTTGCTAATCCTCCAAATGCTCCTGAAAATTTTCCCAGTTTTTGATACATTCATTTCTGCTATTATCATAACAAGAAAAGAAAGAATCCAATCTTCATCTTAGATATGAACATTCAAATTTACGTTTGCTTTAACCAAGTTGACAAGATATCCCTAAAGAAAGTCATTTTGCATTACAACCCTGGCTTGGAGATTTTATTATTATACATCATGCAAATTCGAATTTCAGACCTGCAGTGGGGCAGTGCAGTGGTGTGAATACCCAGAAGAGCCTGGCAGAGATGAACATCATTTCTTACATGGCCCTGTATTGGTGGGCAGATTTTTTCTAGGCCTATTTTTCACCCAATGTGTACCTTTTCTGGTCGAAGCCTTATGTGGTGACTCATATTCCAATATCATTCCTCTGGTCTGCATGTGGCAATTAATATGCAGTACTCTACTTCAGGTCAGTGGATGAGGGAAGGCAGTTCACAATCACATTTACTTTCATCCTTCAACGTTGGTGGCATCTTTTATTTTGGGGGTGCTCAGATTTGTTCTAGGCTAATTACCTACTGTCTGGAATTTCCAGGGGTTTTGTAGCAAGAAGATATAAAATAATTTGATCCAAGTCATAATCATTTCATAACTAAAGAAGAATCTGCAGTCTCTTGAATCATTGTTTTTTGAGATATTTCCCATCTACATTAAAAAAGAGAAAATATTATTATTGTTCTCATCCATGTACATTCACTGCCTCCCCATACTCCACTTTAATTCCAACATACACAAAATAACATCATTTTTGGGTTATAGACCTTTGCATTTGTTTCTTTTTTAAAAAAGCAGGATGATACAAAAATGTTTATTCTCTACTTTGCTTTTCTTTCCTAAAAGATGTATACTAGACAACTATACAGCTCCATAGATATATATTAAACTCAACATTTTCCATGCCTGCAAAATATCACATAGCATAAACATGCCCAAATTATTTAGCTATTTCCCTATTCCTGAACATTTAGATTGTTTCTGGGTTTTGTCACTATAGGCATGTGAGAATTAATATCTTGTTCACTCATTAATTTATAATCGTGCTTTTATGTGAATATATGAATTGAATAGCTAATACAGTATTTTTGAAAGTAATGTTTATTCTTATGACAAAGTAATACCAGATTGCTTTCAAAAAAGTATGTGCAGCATCTCACATTCCCACTAGTAATGTGTGAGAATTTATATTTTCTTACATTTTTATAAAGTTTGGATGGTGTTTAAATGTTTGCCAATCGGGTGGATATAAACTAAATGTCATTTTTTGCTTCAGCTCACAGATACCTGACAACTACCAAAATTGAACACCTGTCTTATGTTACTGCAGCACATTTCCTTTTTCGTGGCTTGCCTATTTTTAATATGTATTTTTGTGTTTGTTTTTATTATTAATAAGTTATATATTATCTATATAAGGAATATTCACATTTGTCTGAAATAACTATTCCTCTTTTTGAAAACTATGTCTTTTTCCTTGTTTTAAATGTCTTGTCTTGCTTATTAGTTTGGTGTTTAGATTAGATAATCTCTGTTCCAATATTCTGTGGTTTAAATTTTACATTTCTGAATCAATAACAAAAAACACTTCGGCCTGGTAACACAGCTGTACTGATTGGGAGTGCATCGAGTGACTGGCAGGAATTCTCATAGAGCTGAGTAACAAGAAGTCCAGAAGACCTCATCCTGAAAATTCAATCTCATTTTAAACTTTGGTAACAGCAATTCATTTCCTAGATGTTTTCAGGAATTATGATGAATTACCCTTTGCATATGTTCCTTGATGATCATATTGTGGATTACAGTAGTAAAATTGAATTAGAAATACCATATTGCTATTATTTAACTTATATCGTCTAAAGCAACTGATTATTTTTACATTTTAATTTCTCACACAATTTTTATACACACATACTCACACATATTTCATAAGCACCTGTACTCTGTCCATATAAAAAAACAATTGAAGTGCAGTTATGTAAAATTGTCAAAATCTCACTTAATTTTCCCTAAGTTGCATGGGTTACTATTCCATTATTTTGTTAATCAATTATCAATCTAATTAATAATAGTTATGGATAAATATTTTTAAATTTGGTGGAAATTTTCTGATGTTAATAAATGAGTCATACTCTAACAGTGAAATTGTTTCATTAGAGTTGTTTTAGATGTTATAGAACAGTTTAACTAGAGGTTTTCTATAGGAAATGGTTGCATGTAAGTTATATGAATGTAAATGTTAACATCTTTATTATTTGCCATATCAAAGACAATTTTTCAATCAGATAAAAATAGAATAAAGAATATAGTGGGCTTCTCTGGGGGCGCAGTGGTTGGGAGTCCGCCTGCTGATGCAGGGGACGTGGGTTCGTACCCTGGTCTGGGAGGATCCTGCATGGCACGGAGTGGCTGGGCCCGTGAGCCATGGTCGCTGAGCCTGTGCTCCACAGCAGGAGGGGCCACAGCGGTAAGAGACCCGTGTACCACAAAAAAAAAAAAAAAAAAAAAAAGAATATGGCAATTTTTTTTTCTATTCCATTTTTATATATGGATTTAAAATCTGCTTCAGGTTCTTAAAGTAAGGAAAAATTGAACACTGTTACAAAAGTTTGGTAATATTTTAATGTTTGTATTTTATTTTGGCATTATGGTATATCTAGACATATATCAATTTTCATACTTATTATTTTCTCTGCCCAGATGAAAGTAAACATAAAGAAATGTACTCTAGGATTTCCCTGGTGGTGCAGTGGTTAAGAATCCACCTGTCATTGCTGGGGACACAGGTTTGAGCCCTGGTCTGGGAAGATCACACATGCCGCGGAGCTGCTAAGCCCGCGAGCCACAACTACTGAAGCCTGTGTGCCACACCTACTGAAGCCTGCACGCCTAGAGCCCGTGCTCAGCAACAAGAGAAGCCACCACAATGAAAAGCCCATGCAC
>NC_041223.1:78401766-78422761 GCF_002837175.3 Physeter macrocephalus | reverse complement strand
TGCACGCCTAGAGCCCGTGCTCAGCAACAAGAGAAGCCACCACAATGAAAAGCCCACGCACCGCAATGAAGAGTAGCCCCCACTCGCCGTAACTAGAGAAAGCCTGCATACAGCAACGAAGACCCAACGCAGCCATAAATAAATAAATAAATAAATAAATAAAACTACATTGTTAAAAAAAGAAATGAACTCTAGCTTATAGTTTAGTGATATAAATTATTCTACAAAAGATAGTTTTATATGTTCTTTTACTCTTCTGCTCTTTTTCTACAGAATAAGTTTGTTGAAAAATAATTGCTGAATCAAGGTGAGAGGTTTATTTTTCAAGGTTTTTCTAAATTGTCATTCAAAATATCTACATCATTTTACAATTCCATCAGCAAACATATGACTGTGTCTTTTCTGTCTCGCAGCACTGACTATTATCATTGCCAAAATGAACCAAAAAACACCTTATTTTCTATCAACATGTTACTTACTTTAGAAGCAATTAAAACACCCCGTGGGAAAGTAACTAAATAATTTTGCAAACAGAATTTGACAAATTTTACAAATAAAATATATAAATTTCCATTTACTGTCAATATGTTTAAAAAATGTTGACTTACATAAAGTTTCAAAACCATACATATATGTGATTTCACTTTTGTCTAGCATATATATTTTTCTCATTTATATATGAGGCTCCAGTTTTATATAGCATAATCTAGCTGGAGGCTAATGACAGGTGATAAGCGGTGAGATTATAGGTAGCTTGCACTTAAAAGCTACATATTACTAACCTGTTCACTAATTTTTCCAACATGTTTATATATGATTTTGTAAGGACAGTAATAAAGGTGAAAAGACAAAGAAACCCCTATTGGTAATGACACAATTGAAAAGCAACACAAACACATAAGCTGTTCATCATCCTGCCCTTGCATTCTATTAAGATTTGGAATAAGGGTCAATTCAATCTCTTAGTGCTTTAGTGGAAAGGTCTTTGTGATGCGCAGGGTAACCTCTAAGGCCTGGGAGAATCCAGTCTGGTCTTGGCTGCTAGGGAGGATTTTGGAATTTCATAGAAGCAGGCCAAGATCTGGTTCTCAGTACAGAACTTCTCTTTGCTGATACTGCCAGCTCCAGTTGGTCTAAGCCACCAGAGGAGGCTGAGAAAATTTTGAGCAAGACACTCTAAAGCACTGGAAGACTTACCTTGAGGAGCCCTGAGAAGGACCTTGCTCACTCAGGTCTAAGGGGATTATGACATCATGTTCAGATAGGCCTTCCTCGTTTTGTACACACTGGATGGTTCTCAGAATAAGAGAGCTATGAAAAACTAATTGGTAAATTAAGAGGTTTGATTATACCATTATTGTTAGTCAAGATAGCATTTCTTTTTCTTTTTTTTTTTTTTTTTTTTGTGGTATGCGGGCCTCCCTCTGTTGTGGCCTCTCCCGTTGCGGAACACAGGCTCCGGACGCGCAGGCTCAGCGGCTATGGCTCACGGGCCCAGCCGCTCCGCGGCATGTGGGATCCTCCCAGACCAGGGCGCGAACCCGGTTCCCCTGCATCAGCAGGCGGACGCGCAACCACTGCGCCACCAGGGAAGCACAGCATTTATTTTTTCATCGTTATTATGTGAACTGTAACAGATTTCATTGAGCAAGATTTGTAGTAAATGGCATAGGAAAATCTGGTGTTTGTTAAGAATCTATTATGTGACAGATATGTGGTGAATATGTTTTCCAGTTAAATCTCTTTCTCTCTCTCTCTCTCTCTCTCTCTCGCAACTGTAAAATTCACTTCATTATGCAGACAAGGATGCTCTAGGTTTATAGAAGTCACATAACTCCCATAGCCTCAGATTTTAATGGTCTCTATCTTAGTCTGTTTGGGATGCTATTACAAAATCCAATAGACTGTGTGACTTATAAACAACAGAAATTTATTTCTCACAGTTCTGGAGGCTGGGAAGTCCAAGATCAATGTGCCAGCAGATTCGATATCTGGTGAGAGGCTACTTCGCCGTTTATAGCTGTCTTCTCACCATGACCTTACAGGGCAGAAGGCACAAGGGCGCTTTTCAGGCCCCTTTTATAAGGGACTAATTTCATTCATCTCCATCTTGATCCCCTAGCGCTCCCAAAGTCTCCACCCCCTAATACCATCACCTGGGAGACTAGGATTTCAACATGTGAATTGGGAGGAACATAAACATTCAGGCCATAGCAGTCTCATAGGTAGAAGTGAAAAAGATATGATTATAATTCAGTTCTGTCTTTCCCTATACCAGTGGTTCTCCAAATTATGTGCACATCAAAATTACCTGGAGGACCTGTTAAAGCAGAGAAATGTGGATCCAGAACCCAGAGATTCTGCCAGTAAGTCTAGGGTGAGGCCCAAAATTTACATTTCTAACAAGCTTCCAAATGATGCTTATACTGCTGGTATAAGAACAGGATTTTGAGAACCCTGGCTTTATAGCTATATCCTTTTCCACATCTAACCTAACTCCAATCAACTTTTATTCTAGTTGGGAGTAAATGTTTTTGGAGATCAGAAGGCTTAAGTCAAGAACTATATAATATGTCCTTTTTACCTCTTTGCTTGATTGTCTTTATTAGATTAGATGCAATGTGTTTGTTGTACATATGGAATATCATGAGAGGCGTTAAAAGTTGCAGTGGCAATGCCTTATTACAGTTAGAAAGAAGTGATAGTTATGCTATTAGAATATAGGATGAAAAAAAGGTTGATTTTAATAAGTAGGATTTCACCAGGGATTGGTAGCATAAAATAAATGTCACTGGTTTATTTAAGATAGCAGTGTGTTCTATTAATAAAAGTGGATACAGAGTAATGGAACCCAAAGAGGAATGTTAGAAAAGTAAAGAAGACATTAGCAAAAGGGATAAATGGTATCTATTGCTGAAGTACCTGACTTTTGTCATTAATATAGTTGGGATGTACAATTTTCCAAACAAGAACTCAGGTTTAACTTTTAATGCTGCTTCAAACATAGAATCAAAACTGAGAAAATTAACACATTTCAGAATACAGTAAAACAAATACAGAGACTTGAAGCTGCAGATAAAAATGAACTAGTTGGCTTTTGATCTTCACTCTCAGAGACCTATTTGTCAGTTGACTTTTGTGTTTTTCCTCCATCACAAACTATTGTGTCCAAATCAAATCCCTAGCCACTGTGAAAACATTTGAATCCATTTATATGATGTCAAAAATTTAAAACAGTTTTCTCCAACTGCAAGAAAACTTATAGCCATAATATGTATTATAGAATTGATTAGAAATAAACCTACTTTGAACTGACGTATGACATACAGTACAGTCGCCAATTTTAATGACTACACTTTGACTTTATAAGCAAAAAAAAAAAACAATTTAAGAAGCAATAAATGATACTTGTTTCAGAAATGTTTTAAAATGCTATTCAGTATTAGCCCCTCAAGATATATCATCAAATTTATCAAAGAAATGTAAAAATATATATAAGTTAATAAAAATCAGGGACCACAGAAAAGGAAAGGCAAATTTTCATAATTGAAAAAATTTGGGGAGGATTTGGGCTAGTAATATGGAGAGGGAGTCTAATTAAGGAAGTGAGTGACTAGCTTGCCAATGTCAGTACAGAAAACCGACAAGCCTAGAATAGCACTGTATGGCAGCTAGGATGGATGGTGAAAGTTGCAACCACATTTGGTACCAGCTTCCACTTTGCTTAGTTGCTTATTAAATAAATGAATTTTGATTTCAAAACTAACATGATGAGAGTGATGAATTCTGCAGAACTTTGGTGAACACGCTTACTGTGCTCAGTATTATCCCAGGCATTGTTTTCATCATGGAGCAAAACCATGGGGTTAACTTCCTGCCAGCACCAACATAGGTAGTGTGGACTCTTACTAGCTGGCCCATGCGTGGGAAAGAGGCAAAGGTGTTGCTGTGAAACTGTCATCGCTCAAACATCAAAAATGGAGTTGGACTATTTATTATAATTCCCCCCCAATGTTTCACTGATGAGTGAAATGAGCCAGATCTCATTTAATTGAAATAAAATTCTTTATTTTTTCTTTATTTTTTAATACATCTTTATTGGAGTATAATTGCTTCACAATACTGTGTTAGTTTCTGCTGTACAATGAAGTGAATCAGCCATAAGCATACATATACCACCATATAACCTCCCTGTTGAGCGTCCCTCCCACCCTCCCTATCCCACCCCTCTAAGTGGTCACGAAGCACCGAGCTGATCTCCCTGTGCTATGCTGCTGCTTCCCACTAGGGATCTATTTTACATTTGGTAGTGTATATATGTTGATGCTACTCTCACTTCTCCCCAGCTTCCGCCAGTCCCCCACCATGCCTTCCAGTCCATTCTCTAAGTCTATGTCTTTATTCCTGCTCTGCTACTAGGTTCATCATTACCATTTTTAAAAAATATTCCATATATATGTGTTAGCATACAGTATTTGTTTTCTCTTACTGACTTACTTCACTCTGTATGATAGACTCTAGGTCCATCCACTTCACTACAAATAACTCAATTTCATTTCTTTTTATGGCTGAGCAATATTCCATTGTATATATGTGCCAAATCTTCTTTATCCACTCATCTGTTGATGGACATTTAGGTTGCTTCCATGTCCTGGCTATTGTAAATAGTGCTGCAATGAACACTGTGGTACATGTCTCTTTCTGAATTATGGTTTTCTCAGGGTATATACCCAGTAGTGGGATTGATGGGTAATATGGTAGTTCTATTTTTAGTTTTTTAAGGAACCTCCATACTGTTCTCTATAGTGGTTGTATCAATTTTCACTCCCACCAACAGTACCAGAGGGTTCCCTTTTCACCACACCCTTCCCAACATTAATTGTTTGTAGATTTTTTGATAATGGCCATTCTGACCAGTGTGAGGTGATACCTCATTGTAGTTTTGATTTGCATTTCTCTAATGGTTAGTGATGTTGAGCAATTCCAAGGGTTGTCTTTTCATCTTGTTTATGGTTTCCTTTGCTGTGCAAAAGCTTTTAAGTTTCATTAAGTGTCATTTGTTTATTTTTGTTTTTATTTTCATTACTCTAGAAGGTGGGTCAAAAAAGATCTTTCTGTGGTTTATCTCAAAGTGTGTTCTTCCTATGTTTTCCTCTAAGAGCTTTATAGTGTCCAGGCTTACATTAAGGTCTCTAATCCATTTTGAGTTTATTTTTGTGTATAGTGTTAGGGAGTATTCTAATTTCATTCTTCTACATGTAGCTGTCCAGTTTTCCCAGCACCACTTTTTGAAAGGCTGTCTTTTCTCCATTGTATGTTCTTACCACTTTTGTTGTAAATTAGGTGACTATATGTGTGTGGGTTTATCTCTGGGCTTTCTATCCTGTTCCACTGATTTATATTCTGTTTTTATTCCAGTACCATACTGTCTTGATAAATGTAGCTTTGTAGTATAGTTTGAAGTCAGGGAGCCTGTTTCCTCCAACTCTGTTTTTCTTTCTCAAGATTGCTTTGGTTATTTGGGGTCTTTTGTGTTTCCATATGAATAGTAAAATTTTTTGTTCTAGTTCTGTGAAAAATGCCATTGGCAGTTTGACAGGGATTGCATTGAATCTGTAGATTGCTTTGGGTACTCTGATTTCCATGGCTAGGACTTCCAAAACTGTTGAATAATAGTGGTGAGAGTGGACATCCTTGCCTTTTTCCTGATCTTAGAAGAAATGGTTTCAGTTTTTCACCACTGAGAATGATGTTTGCTGTGGGTTTTCACATATGATCTTTATTATGTTGAGGTAGGTTTCCTTTATGCCCATTTTCTGGAGAGGTTTTTATCATAAATCCGGGTTGAATTTTGTCAAAACTTTTTCTGCCTCTATTGAGATTATCATATGGTTTTTATTCCTTAGTTTGTTAATATGGTGTATCACATTGATTTGCATATACTGAAGAATTTTTGCATCCCTGGGATATATCCCACTTGATCATGGTGTATGATACTTTTAATGTGTTGTTGGATTCTGTTTGCTAGTATTTTGTTGAGGATTTTTGCATCTATGTTCATCAGTGATATTGATCTATAATTTTTTTTTTCTGTGTTATCTTTTTCTTGTTTTGGTATCAGGGTGATGTTGGCCTCATAGAATGAATTTGAGAGTGTTCCTCCCTCTGCAATTTTTGCAAAGAGTTTGAGAAGGACCAGTGTTAGCTCTTCTCTAAATGTTTGATAGAATTCACCTGTGAAGCTATCTGGTCCTGGACTTTTGTTTGTTCGAAGATTTTTAATTACAGTTTCAATTTCTTTACTTGTGATAGGTCTGTTTATATTTTCTAATTCTTCCTGGTTCAGTCTTGGAAAATTGTACCTTTCCAAGAATCTGTCCATTTATTCGTGGTTATCCATTTTATTGGCATATAGTTGTTTCTAGTAGCCTCTTATAATCCTTTACATTTCTGCAGTGTCAGTTGTGATTTCTCCTTTTTCATTTCTAATTTTATTGATTTGTGTCCTCTCCCTTTTTTTGTTGATGAGTCTGGCTAAAGGTTTATCAATTTTGTTTATCTTCTCAAAAAAACAGCTTTTATTTTTATTGATCTTTGCTATTGTTTTCCTCATTTCTATTTCATTTATTTCTGCTCTGATTTTATGATTTCTTTCCTTCTACTGATTTTGGGTTTTCTTTGTTCTTCCTCTAGTTGATTTAGGTGTAGTGTTAGACTGTTTATTTGAGATTTTTCTTGTTTCTTGAGGTGAGATTGAATTGCTATAAACTTCCCTATTAGAACTGCTTTTGCTGTGTCCCATAGGTTTTGGGTGGTCATGTTTTTGTTGTCATTTGTTTCTATGTATTCCTTAAAGTTCTTCTTTGATTTCTTCAGTGATCTCTTATTTAGTAGCACAGTTTAGCCTCCATGTATTTGTGTTTTTTACAGTCTTTTTCCTGTAATTGATTTCCAATCTCATAACGTTGTGGTCAGCAAAGATGCTTGATGTGATTTCAGTTTTCTTAAATCTTCTGAGGCTTGATTTGTGACCAAAGATGTGATCTCTCCTGGAGAATGTTCCCTGTGCACTTGAGAAGAAAGTATATTCTGCCACTTTTGGGTGGAATGTTCTATAAATATCAATTAAGTCCATCTTGTTTAATGTATCATTTAAAGCTTGTGTTCCCTTATTTATTTTCTGTTTAGATGATCTGTGCATTGCTGTAAGTGGGGTGTTAAAGTGCCCTATTATTATTGTGTTACTGTCGATTTCCCCTTTCATAGTTGTTAGCATTTGCCTTATGTATTGAGGTGCTCCTATGTTGGGTGCAAAAACATTTATAATTTTTATATCTTCTTCTTGGATTGATCCCTTGATCATTATGTAGTGTCCTTCCTTATCTCTTGTAACATTCTTTATTTTAAAGTCCATTTTATCTGATATGAGTATTGCTACTCTAGCTTTTTTTTTTTATTTCTAAATAAGTCACTATGGTGTTCTATGAGGCTGGCAGCCTGAAACCATTAAGGGAGGTAAATATTCTATTTAATACCCTGTTCAAGACTCCAGCCTTGTGTATTTTGAGAAAAGAAAGGGGTTCTTTAGTTGCTATCAATAATATCTGAAATTCGAAAGGAGGACAATATGTATATGTGTGAGTATCTCATATTATGGCTTTAGCATGTACAGAAAGATGTGTGGCCTAGATTTATATGTTGGGAATCTGAGGCAAGGAATTCCCAGAGTTTATTATCCCCTAAGAGTCAACCTTGGATAAAACATTGTTGCTGCCATTGGCTGCATTAGACAGCCAGAGTACTGACAGTGGCCCAAGAATGTGTAAAGTGTGCAGTAGGGGCAGCTTGCTGGCAGGATCCAGTGCTAAGATGGCTGCTGAAGGTTGCCCAGTTGTGCTGACCCTTGTTTTCTCTTCTTTATCAGGGACTTCCTGTAACTTTCCACTGAGTTCTACCATTCATGACAATGGAGATGCATCCATACAGTGTACAAACCCCCTTTCTTGTTGACTCAGTTATTCCCAAGCCACCTCCACCCCCATCTCTTCCCTGCCCTGCAGGAGCTAATGTATTTGAATGCTGTTAAGATCTTGCCTGAGAAGATAGTACCCAATGGCAGGGCTGTGGAGGCAACCCTATAGGTTGTCAGATGAAGTTATGTTGTGTGCACCTGAATGTGAAGGTCAGCTGGCTATTTATACAGACAGTAAACGGAACATATTAGCTAAATATGTGACTGAAAAGTACTAAAGAGTTGTTGATTGGATGAAGTCAGTAACATAAATAACATTGGGTTTGAGGGACCTTAATGGATAGGATACACCTGTGAATAGATACAGGCTATTGATCATATTATAGTTCTTGAACTGAGAATTGTATTCATGAATTTATATTATATTTAAGCTTCATAACTAATATAAATATTGCATATAGAATTTTAGTATATCAAATATTATGTTGAAAATAGATTATATTAACACAATAATATCTCTCAAAACCTGGTAAATTGTTATCTTCTCTTTGTAGTTCAATTGATTTCCTCTTTATATGTTTTGAAACGATGTTATATACAAATGTACAATTGTAACTTTCTTTTAAATTAAAGCTCTTTTCTTCAAGTATCACATAATGATTCTTTTCTTAAAGAAAATTTTTAGTAGTATAGCAGCATCAGCTTCTTGGTGATATATCTAAGTCCTAAGAAAAGTAATATCCAATACTCCAGAGATGTATTTAAATGGCAAACTCATAAAAGAAATAGGATGAAAATGTAGATTAACAGGTAACTGACCTGCATGGATGGTAATGTCCAATACACAGGAATGGTCCTAAAATTATGTACACTTGTCTGTACAATTCATTTCTACCATTTTATTCTAAGAAAATAATCATCATGAATAAAATTACAGTTATTACATTTTCAGCAGGTGGAGAAAAGAGGGACC
Organism: Physeter macrocephalus; assembly: GCF_002837175.3. Classification (NCBI taxonomy): domain Eukaryota; kingdom Metazoa; phylum Chordata; class Mammalia; order Artiodactyla; family Physeteridae; genus Physeter; species Physeter macrocephalus. Next base: position 78,413,816 of record NC_041223.1, on the reverse strand, counting down.
CATGGTGGGTCTGAAACAGGATTTAGGGTTGTGGTGAAATTCAAGGTGGCTGAGGATTGGTGAAATGTGTTCATATTACATGTTTATCCTAGAAGACTATAAGGCAATAGTCAGTATTTAACATCACAGGATAAGACTCTATGGCAACATGTTCTGTTAAAATAGCCAGTGTTCTCAAAATGATCAGATCAAAACATTGTGTTCTTAGTTCAATGTTCTTGTTTGGTAGATTTCCTTCTCAGTGGGATTTGACTCAGAGACCGATGCCAACAGTTCTGCATTTGGGGGACTCTGTGGATCTGATGGGAGAACTTGAGGGGAGACAAAGCAATGGGTAATGACTTAGTTGTTTTGCAGTCAGCTTTTGGAAACCCGTGAAAGAAAGCACACTTATTGCTAGCAAATTTCATCTAATTGCTATTGCCTATTGCTTTTCATTGTTTTATATCTCCAACAAGAAAATATGAAGTCCTTATTCTTTTTTTTTTTAAAGAAGCTGTTGGGGGTAGGAGTTTATTAATTTATTTTATTTATTTTTGCTGTGTTGGGTCTTCGTTTCTGTGCGAGGGCTTTCTCTAGTGGCAAGCGGGGGCCACTCTTCATCGCGGTGCACGGGCTTCTCACAGTCGCGGCCTCTCTTGTTGCAGAGCACAGGCTCCAGACGTGCAGGCTCAGTAGTCATGGATCACAGGCCTAGCTGCTCCACAGCATGTGGGATCCTCCCAGACCAGGGCTCGAATCCGTGTCCCCTGCATTGGCAGGCAGATTCTCAGCCACTGTGCCACCAGGGAAGCCCCGGAGTCCTTATTCTTTATCCTCGAATCATACTAAAATGCCTAAGATAGTATTCAGAAATAATTTGCACAATATGGGTGACACTTAGTCCAACACAAATGTAAACAAGTTTGTTTTTCTAAGAAAATAAAATATCTGTGTTTTCAACTAAAGTAGACTGAATAAGCAAAATTATTTTAAAAGACCGATTTCTCATAACCTGTACAGTATCAAACTGTGGATAGATAAGAATTATATGTCATATACCCGTTTTCCACTGGGCTATCATTTTTTAGGAAGTTACAAACACAATTTGAAGATGTTGAGACTTTTAGATATTATCAAAAGGATTTAAGATAAAAAATAAATCTAAACAGCTAATGATCTGAGGACAAAAAGTTCAAAATCATCATAGATAAAAAGAGGAGCTTGTCACAAATTGTAATGTATTATATTAAGTAGGCTTATGGAATACATCACAATGAATCTTTTAGTTCTTTCTGCTTCTGTAGATGTGGTATCTAAATTCACAATTCAACTAAAAATATTTTATAAATTCATCTTAACTCAGTCATGTCCTAATCTTCCAACCACTTATTTCCTGCCACAATGCTCTTTCTTCTCAGTCTAAACACAAGAGACACATATCATTTAATCATCTTTAATTCTTGTGGCAGAGTTTTGTTTTTTTTTTCTAGAAAAGACATTATTAGTAATCCTTTTATAAAATATTCTTTTGGGTTTGTTTGAACCAGTGGATTGAATGGAAAGTTGGTCAATATTCTGGCTATTCAGTTCAAAATTCAAAACAGAAATAGATATTTATTGTGCATCTGTTACATGCCAGGGTCTGTGCTAGTTCTAAAGGTTCAAAGAAAGAAGGCTTTATTCGATTTGTTTGCTCAGAGCTTATTATAAGAAACAGACAACCAAACAAAGAAATAAAATGAAGTATGATGTGAAGTGGCAGTGAGTTTGGTAGATGCTCTGTGTTTTCTGGTGAGGAAGAATATCAGTGGATCTTAATAGAGGTTTTGATGGCTGAACTAAATTTTGAAGGATGATTAGGAATTTGCCTGTCAGCGCAGTAGGGAAGGAAATTACAAGCAAATAACATATTGTGTATCAAATGTAGCAGTAATAAAATAGCATAGTTTGTTCAGAATACCAAATAATTTAGCATTGCTTTTTATTATCAGACACTCCTGGTTGTTTTTTGCAATGCAATCCCTCCTTCATAGCTGGCAGAAGTGTATTTACTTATGCTTTTTTTTCTGGTGTTCTTTTTATAAGTAGCTCTTTTCTCAGAAAGGGGAGTCCTGTCCATCTCAGCTGGTCCATAGACAAAACACTATGTGTTCATTAAATAGTTTCCCTTTCTTTTTGACTACTAAGACAATCATATTTCCCAGAGCTTTTGCAGTTAGGTGGTGATGGAATAAGGAATAACAAATATGACTTCATATTAGTTTATTTTACTGTAAACTTTGTTTTCTATTGCTTTTGCTACAAGTTAAGAATGTTTCCTATAGGCTGAAATAGACATGACCGCATTCTCAAGTCTCTGATCTTTAAAGGTATAGCACTTTTCCATCCATATAAAGATAAAAAGTGGCAGAGAATAATATTTGTCGTGGAGGTTTACAGGAACATCATGACCTAACCGACCTGGACAGCTGCAAGAGCAAAGGATTCTGACACCAGGAAGTTTGCAACAATCAACCACACCCACTCCACTTTTTGTATAAAAGAAGCCTGAATTCTAACCCGGGTACAATGCTTCTTTGGAAAAATAGTCCACCATCCTCTCAGTCTGCTGGCTTTCCAAATAAAGTTCCTATTCCTTTCCCCAACAACTTGTCTCTTGATTTATTGGTCTGGCATGCAATAAGCAGTATAAGTTTGGACGCAGCAATTGTGCCCCTTAGTTACCACAAAAAACTCTTTGGTTCCCAAAAGGGCAGTTTCTGGCAGATGCAATGTATGTATTCCCTACATAGTTGTATTGTCCTAGTGGACTCACAGGAAGGCATGTGCCAGCTCCCTTGTTCTGGGTGGATCATGTGATCAGCACCTCCAAGCCTGAATTTAAAAACTCCCAGGTCATCCTCCTTCTGTTGCTGATACAAAAAGGCAGGGGCCCAGATTTCTGAGTAACAACTTTGTGCAAAGCTGCCCAACCAAAAATGTCAAAACTCACTCATATATAACAAAGAAACAAATGTATACTTTGTCAAGTCACTGAGATTTCCTAGTTTATTTTTACTTTCAAGAGCTAGTGCAACTTACCTGATTTTTATGGAAGTCTCCATTTTGTATTACCTGTGGTCACCCGAGTGGAACAGCTTATAGGATGCAGATTTCAATCTAGTTCCCAGAGTAAAGTCATATTTATAGGCAGGGCAATCCTTCAGCCAAATTGTAAATTAGATGAGGTCTGAGATTTATTTTTAGCAGTTACATAGACTACTTCTTAAAAATCTCCTTCAACTTGATGTCCATCTTTAATCATCTAGAGAGTTCAGATGATACCCTGGCTATCCTCTTTTCACAGTAATCTATCCCACTGACGTTTCTTTACTGCTTAAGGAAATTCTCATTGATTTCTACTTGTCGTGGGTGGAGTCTCACTCTAGACAATAAGTACCCATGAAATGGGAAGAATGTTTCCTGTTCTGAGATGTCGACAACCACTCTGGGAAGTCAGAAAGAACCTGAGGTTATCACCACTACCAAAATCAACAACCATAAATGCAAAACTAAAGGGAAGGGCTAGAAAGAGGAAGCATTGTTGGCCTTTACTCTGTGCTTGGTACAGCACCAGGTACCTATAATACATCTATGTTTTTGAAAATCCAGAGAGAATGGAAAGTCTAGTGCTCATTATTTGAACATACATTACTTAATTTTTGTAAAAACTTCAGAGGTAGAAAATATTATTGCTAAATTTTTACAGAAAAAGGACATGGAGTTCATTCAGTACTATTAAATAACTTTACCAAGTCATGATTGTGAAGAAATTTCTAAAATAATTTAATATAATACTATATTGCTAAAGAGAAAACATTGAAAGTATTCACTGGAGAGGGAACGACTGGGTTTCGTATGTTCTTCCTTTAGAAAAGATCATACTCTGTGCATTCTGTACTGCTTTCCCATTTACACATGGCCTTCATATACATGATCTCATTTAATAATTGCAAACATCTTGAAGTCGATGATATCTTCATGGTATTGATGAGAAAGCTATGGCTTATAAATTTCACATCATACAGGTAGTCAGCCACACAGAAAGAGAAGCTAGGACATTCTGATTATACATCCCATGCACATTCTCTTAGCCCACTCCATGCTTAGTATAAATCGGTGAATTTTTTTGTATTAAGTACCAACACATTTGGGCTTTAGTCTCATCTCTCCCTCAATATTGTATAATTGAAAAAAAAAAAGACAACTTTTCTGTACTGCAGTTTTGTTATCTCTAACAATCACTTCCACCACATATCTTTGTTTCTAATTCAAGCTTAGATGCTAGGGACTGTCTCAATTAGCTCTCTCTTCTATCACTTGCACTTAAACTTCATTTACCTAATCCAAGTTGAATATTCACGTGGCAGTTTTAGACAGGGTCAACGAGGGAGCTATTTTGATACTAGATTTTGTTTGGGAGTCACTCAACTCATATTCCCTCCCGCAGTAAAACCAGCTCTGCTTGTGGAAAATAACACATAAAAGAGAGACGGTGTGTGTTGATTCCTATTTTATAAGATTTGAAAACTGTGGTGTTCTTTTTTAATCTGCCTATGATGTAACAACTCAGTGAACAGAAGAAGCTGTCACCACTATGATCATTTATTAGCCTCCATTCTTGGATAAGAAGGATGATGAGCTAATATGGGGACAGGAGGAAGTCTGCCAAGTCATTGCCCTGCACCTGGGGCTCAGCCTGTCCCTAATCTCCATAGAGTTTGCTCAGTAAGAAACCTATACTGATTAGCTACTTAGGCTGCCCCTTGCTCCTCTCCTCCATAAGCAAAAGGATAAAGTAAAATGCTCTGAAATTCACGGTTCCCCAGACAGCAAACTAACATCCATTTGCACTTAGATTTGTCTCTCAACTTTCATTCAACCTTCATTTTGTTTACTGGATGCATTCTATGTCACGGGCAAAATGTTCTTTGGTAGGAATGCACAGGTAAATAATATCTGACCTCTGAATGCCTTTATCTTAGTGAAAAGAAAAACGAAGAAACACATAGTTGTAGCACATTGAGGAAAGGATTAATGGAGTGTGAAGTGGTACGGGATGTTTTCTTGTGGAAGTACAGAGGAAAAACTAGCTGTAACTTTGTCTAATTTGAGGACACAAATGATAATGGGATGCATAAAAATGGGACAATAAGGATTGTAAATATGAGTTAGAGCTTATTGATTCAGCACATGTCACATGAGAACGTCCTTCTCTGAATGCCAGTGGGATAGAACATTAGCTGTGCTGGGAGGCTGCACATCTCACATCTTTCTGGTAAGTCTCTGAGATGCAGGCCAGCTGACCAGCAACATCAGAGTCCTTAGGAAGCTTTCGCTCATGCATTCGTTCGTTTATTCACAGGCCTCTAGAATAAAATGGGCCATATCACAAGTGCTAGAAAATATCCATAGTCATAATAAATCATATGTGTAATTTTTTTGTTAAGTTTTACTTATTTCCAATAAGAACCATAAGAAGCAGGATTGATGGCGCAAAAAGATAGGCTCGACATCAGTGTGAGAGAAAGGAAACACTCATCCTTTCCCTCCCATTCCAAATTGAAGTGATGCTTCTTCCTGACTGTATTAGCCTGCTGAGGAAGGAGCTGGCTAAACAGTTGCATCTCTGATCAGCACACCCACTTTGTACATTAAGCTGGTACTTTAACCAAGCCGTTGCCTCTGCTAGAAGAATTCAGCTCAGGTTGTGGCTGGTTCACCCTGCAGAGAGCTCATTTCTTCTGTCAAATTGAACTCTGCTGTACTATTGCGGATCACCGCCTCTTCACGGTTCTCTCAGCTAATGCTATTCCCGAGCTCTGCCTTAACAGAGCTTTCACTCAAAGTCTTTTATCTGACAACCTTGTAGACTACAAAAAAAAAAAAAAGTTTTCAGTATACTTTAATGGTGTCCTATCTCCCACCCTTCTGACCTCTCCGTCCTGGAATACATCCTCACCAGTCGGAGGGCTTTGGCTGTGGGCACGCACCGCAAAGGGGTTCAGCAATCCCTTTTAAATGGAAGTGGAGGCGGGGGCTGCCTAGCGAGTCCTTCATTCCTACCAACTTTTGGATGATCTTCTGTAATTCAATGCGTCCTAGCAAAGCCCTGCTGAGGGATCACAAGGCCATTCATCATTCTACTGAGGGTCTCTGTGCCAGGTTCATGGCGGCAAGTCAGACGTGCCTAGAGCGGGTTGACACTTGACATTGGCCTCACTCAAAGCAGAGCTCGGCGTCACTTGTAAAACAATCCAACACCAGCTGCGCTCCCTCCTGAGCGCGTGCCTCCAGGGCTGCAGTGTCAGCGTGTAATAACTCCCGGATGACTGTTTCAAAGCCTGCCCCCGAGCTTCACTTTCCGAATGAGCACACGTTCATCTTCCTAGAAGGGCTCAGATTCCTTTGGGCTTCAGCTCTGTAGGCTTGTTTGATGGGAGAACTGTGATGGGAGAAGAAATGAAGAGAACTCTCAGCGCCTTTAATCTGAACAGATGCCAAAACCCCTACAAACATGGCAGAGCTGGAATGTGCTCGTTTCCAACGGGAGAAGGCAGCACACTGCCGACTCTTCTCTCACATTCGCTGTGAGCATCCTTTATGTTTGAGGATCTGTTGGCACTACTGCTGATACGTTACTTAATATCAATACTTCACATGTGAAAGAGAGCAGGCTCTGCCTCTCAAACTGCAGGGGGTTCTTTTGGGTTTTTCTTTTTTTTTTTTGGAGGTGCTGCCATTTTTAACGGCTGCTGCTACTATCTACAAGCACACCTGTATGCTTTTTACCCAGTCTGGCTTTTTAATCTCTTCCTTTAATGAGTAGAGACTTTCCAGAAAAGTTAGCTATAAGGGACATCTTATGTTCTCACCGGCTTCTGTTATATAACCAGGGATGTATTTGTACAAAATACAAAGAAATAACGTCTTTCAGAAAGACGGAGTTAAGACCATGACTGTCCTCTTGACCTTCTTGGCATTACAGCCTGCGGGCAGCAATACGTGAGAAGGGAATTGGAGTCTAAAATACATATTTTGTCTTTTTTTCCCCCACTTTTATTCTTTTTGTTAGAACTTTCCTAACTCTGAATCTTTACTATGAAATTGGCTCTCCTCAACAGGGATTTCTATACCTGTGAAGTATAAGGTGTTTTTTGTTTCTTAACTTTAATACTGCTCACTTTAAACACAAGCTTAAATTTTCTTCTCACAATTTTTGGAATGCACAGTTTTGTTGTATTTGAGTTACTATATCTTTTACAATATCCAGAGTTTACTGAACTCAAGATTTCTTGTTTTTTATGCTTCATCATCTAAAAAGTAAATTTTGACGACAGAGCTGGGTATATAGTGAGTCATCATGGCTTATAGTTACCCGCTATTTCTCATGAGGCTCAAGTGTGATAAGATGTGTAGTTCACACACCCACATTAAGATGTAGAACAAATAAACATGGTCTTGTTTGGCTTAAACTGGGAAGTCCCAAGCTGCTTGAGTCATAGGACGTTTCTGATAAATTGAGAAAACGATATTTTTAACGACCAATGATGCCGAGGACACTATTTTAGTGAGCATCTCAACTTCATTTTCTTAAATCCCAAAGCATATATACCTCTTTTCACACTTATCTTGCAATCACTCAAAGAAGCCATTTGTGATGAAAGGCTCCACCATGGGACTTTATCAGTAATTGATGAACTATACAGACCTGTGCAGAAATTTCTAGGAAAGTGGGTATCTAGAGCTTTAGAAATAAAGGGTGAACTCTCTGAAGTAAAGTAACAAATATGTGGGTTAGGAAATAAAATTTCTCTCAGTAGTAAAACAGTCCTAACCAAAAGACATTATCATTCCACCATAGACAGTTTGTGGGTATGGAGCATAGCAGCACAGAAGCAAGACTTGGAGGAGAGGGTACAATCAGAATGATGGAATTGGATATTCTAGAAAAGTCCAAATCAAAGATTACTTTGAATCACTGAATTTACTAATGAACAGTGATTGTATCAGCATAAAAACTGCATCCACTTGGATGTTTACATATGTTCATATTCCATGAAAAACTTGAGAAATGTATTACTATGCAATACATTTTATAAGACTCTGTGATCATTCAAAAGTGCCTATTTACATTTTTTTCATAAATGATTAAATTGAATTGTCCAAAGCTCAGCAGATAAAAATTGTTATGACTTTATTTTATAACTATGTTTAAACAAGACTTTATTTGGTTCTGTATTTTATATTACAAAAGCATCTGGTTACTGTAATTTAATAAGCAATTTAAGAAATTTACTTAAAAGGGCCACCTGTATGACTCTTAATATAAACATTAGGTTTTATTTCAAATGTATGTCAGCTAAAATATATGACCATTTCTACTTACATGTTCTGATAATTGATACTTGAACATAAGAGTACTTTCCAGCATATGAAAAGGTAATTGTTGTAGCATACTTGGCAATATAATAGATTTCAAATTTCATATTTCAGAATGATTGAGCATAATTAGTTACTAACTTATTTTTAAGTTTTATTTACTCCTTTTGTTAAATGAAATTTAAAATAATAAAATTTGAACTCCCTAAATTCAGACTTGAGAATAAAATGTTTTATAAATAGCCTGATCAGTCAAGTAGTAAAAATAAAACTGATACTCAGCTTTTAGAAGTGGAAAGTTTATTGAGTAAAAAGAATCTTTTTGTCCACCAAAGTGTATGAATTATTCCAGAGTAAGGACACACCAAACTCCTCGATTTGCAGTGATAAACATGCCAAATGCTGCCATTTGTCTTGAGTAATCTATATTAAAGTTAATGGGAACACAGCATATGAAAACCAACATTTGTCATTTTATACAAATGTCTAGCAAATTTTCATTATACTGAATCATCATGCTGTTAGCTTATAGGATTTTCTTTTTCTTTCCAGTTTACTAGTCAGATAAATGAGGGAGGATTACCTCTACTGGAAATTTAACTGAGAATGATTTGGCTCCCTGATATTACTGAATAACAGCCTGCAAGAAGTTAATACTCTTCTGAAACCCATAGTGGTGAGAAATTATACCTATAAATTCAGTATAAAAATTGTACAAAAGGAATGAGTCTCTGATTACGAAGCTATGTGTAAATGTGCAGTATAATTCAAACAGAGAAAAAAAAGAAGCACGTCCATTTAATAATAGTCTCTGCTCTATCTTCAGGTGACTCACTATTCATATATATGGCATATGAACCTTAATTTTGAAAATTAAATAGAAATCTGAAATACACTTTTTCAATATGAATTGCCCCAGCATGATTATCACTATGGGGCATGAATCTATATCAGCTTTTACCAGAATGAGCAACTTAGTTTTAGTTGAGGGCATTCTGCCAGGGGATCATCATCACCAAAACCATCACACCTTGAGAAGGAAATTTAAAATGGTAGACTGGTCATTACTTAATTTTTTTTTTTTCTAAAATAAATTAAATGTCACACCACTATACTCCATGAAGGGCCAGGATTAATTTCTGTGGCACAGTTATATAATGGTTTTTCTCAACAACAGCTAAAAAACTATGTCTCTAGATTCCACTTCAGACATATTGTATTCGGGAATCAGGAGGTGGATCCCAAGGATTTATATTTTTAAAAGCACTATTAGACTATGGAAGATTAGGTTGCCTTCCACAAATCTACATCCTTTTTTCTAGAGTTGCTGCTGTTTTTCATGTGAGATTTAGTTGTAGCTTCTCAGCTTCTGTGGCCTCCATGTCCTGCATGATCATAAGCCAAATGCTAGCTGAGGGCTCCCTGCCACCTGAGATCTTAGTGAAATTGCATGTAAATACACATCCAAGAGTATGCAGAATTTTGAAGACTTCAGAGGTGTTTACTAATCATCAGAGGTCTTATAGTTGCTGAGGCTTCCATTACCCTGGACCCGTGTTTCTCAATGGTTGTCCCTGTGTCCTTAATGTAACAATTCTTCCTCATCTTCCACGTCACCAGGCCACCTCAACCCCATCCAGCAGGGCACTCACACAGAGTGTATATGAATTCAGCTCTGTAAGCCAAGAGGGTTGAGGACCCTGGGAATTGGCCACATTCAATGCAAGTCTACATTCACCTTGTATCTGCTTCCTTTCTCTCATCTCTCCTGTAACTGCTACCCAAATCTTTATGATAGTCTTCTGTAGCTTTGGTACATTATACCATCACATCCTGAAAAGGAAGGAGATAGTAAATTGTACCTTCTGAAACAACTACTTTTCAAAATGTGGTTTCATGAGATATAATTCTTCCTGAGGAAACATGGTGCTAGCTATGAAGGTGATTTCATTTTCTTGTTGCTGTTTGCAAGTTAAACCACCATTACTAGGCTTTTTTTTGCTTAGAGTAAGCACACAATACTCATGAAAAATCAAGGATTGATTAACAATTATGGGAAAAATGTAAAAGCTAAATTTTAATTGCCTGTATTCTTTCAGTATATATTATTACTATCATTAATGAAAACAATTTTAGTCTTTCTAGATAGAAACCAACTGTTTTCAAATGACTCCAGCCTCTGTTAATTCACTGAACAAGGGTTTCAGAGTACCTAGTATGTGGCTGGTATTATTTCAGACCTTGGAGGTCTGACAACAAAAATAAAGAGACACAAAAGTGGGGATGAAAGACAAAAAGTGAAATAACAAATTATATGTCATGTTTCATGGTAAAACAGGGGGGAAAAACAAGCTTAGAAGGTCATAGGATGGGATAAAATTAGAGGAGCATGCAATTTTAAATAGCGTGGTCAGGAAGAGCCTCAATCAATATGGATGAGGATACAGAAAAATTCCCTACTCTTACCTCAGGGTTAGAAGCAACACAAGTCTGCTTCTGGGGGATGAGAAGATTGGGTAGACCCACCCCCTCCATCATGCAGGCAAACAGGAATCACTGAAAGCTGAGGATGAAAGACAAAGGACAAACCCCTTTGATGTCTCAATACTGTCCTTATCAGAAGACAGCAGGATCCCACTACTAGAAGAATTTGAAGACTATGGTGTCCTGAAGGTAAAAACCAAACCCAGCTCAAGTATTTACTAGATTGACACAAGGCTGAATGACAAAAGAAACCTGGATCTTTCCAGACTTAAATACTCTTGACTTCAGGGTCTACTGTTCATCCTACAATGCTGAATTTATTTTTTTAAAATGTCAATGCAAAATGTAAGACTACCTGAACAGGCAATTGAATCAGACGCAGATGTATCTAGATTTTGGAACTATCAAACAGAAAAATGTAAAACAACATGGGGATAGAGCAAATATTTTGTAATAACTGTAAATGGAAAGTAACCTTTGAAAATTATATAAAAATTATTTTAAAAACTATGATTATGGGGGATCGGAGAGAAGATGGTGGAAGACTAAGACGCAGAGATCACCTTCCTCCCCACAGATACATCAGAAATACATCTACATGTGGAACTGCTCCTATAGAACACCCACTGAACGCTGGCAGAAGACCTCGGACCTCCTAAAAGGCAAGAAACTCCCCACGTACCTGGGCAAAAGAAAAAAGGAATAAACAGAGACAAAAGAATAGGGATGGGACCTGCACCAGTGGGAGGGAGCTGTGAAGGAGGAAAGATTTCCACACACTAGAAGCCCCTTCGCGGGCGGAGACTGCGAGTGGCGGAGGGGGAAGCTTCAGAGCCGCGGAGGAGAGTGCAGTAACAGGGTGCGGAGGGCAAAGTGGAGAGATTCCCGCACAGAGGATCGGTGCCGACCGGCACTCACCAGACCGAGAGGCTTGTCTGCTCACCCGCCGGGGCGGGCGGGGCTGAGAGCTGAGGTTCGGGCTTCGGTCGGAAGCACAGCCTGAAGGGAGCTAGTGCGCCACGGCTGGCCGGGAGGAAGTCCGGGAGAAGTCTGGAGCTGCCGAAGAGACAAGAGACTTTTTCTTCCCTCTTTGTTTCCTGGTGCGCGAGGAGAGGGGATTAAGAGCGCCGCTTAAAGGAGCTCCAGAAACGGGCGCGAGCCGC
>NC_041223.1:78400820-78401625 GCF_002837175.3 Physeter macrocephalus | reverse complement strand
TCCCGGGAACCTGTGCAGCCCGCCACTGCCAGGGTCCCGTGATCCAGGGACAACTTCCCCGGGAGAACGCACAACGCACCTCAGGCTGGTGCAACATCACGCAGGCCTCTGCCACTGCAGACTCGCCCCACATCCGTACCCCTCCCTCCCCCCGGCCTGAGTGAGCCAGAGCCCCCGAATCAGCTGCTCCTTTAACCCCGTCCTGTCTGAGGGAAGAGAAGATGCCCTCGGACGACCTACACGCAGAGGCGGGGGAAGATAAAAAGCTGAACCCCAGGAGCTGTGCGAACAAAGAGGAGAGGGGGAGGTCTCTCCCAGCAGCCTCAGAAGCAGCAGATTAAACCTCCACAATCAACTTGAAGTGCCCTGCATCTGTGGAATACCTGAATAGACAGCGAATCATCCCAAGTTGAGGAGGTGGACTTTGGGAGCAAGATTTATTATTATTTTCCCCTTTTTCTCTTTTTGTGAGTGTGTATGTGTGTGCTGCTGTGTGAGATTTTGTCTGTATAGCGTTGTTTTCACCATTTGTCCTAGGGTTCTGACCGAACCGTTTTTTTTTTCCTTTTTAAAAATTTTTCTTCTTAATAATTATTTTTTATTTTAATATTATTTTATCCTACTTTATTTTATCTTCTTCCTTTCTTTCTTCCTTTCTTCCGTTTTTCTTCCTTCCTTTCTTTCTTCCCTCCTTCCTTCCTTCCTTCCTTTCTTTCTTCCCTCCTTCCTTCCTTCCTTCCTTCCTTCCTTTCTTTCCTTTCTATTTTTTCTCTCTTTTATTCTGAGCCATGTGGATTAAAGGCTC
>NC_041223.1:78398000-78399233 GCF_002837175.3 Physeter macrocephalus | reverse complement strand
GCCGCCACCAAGAAGCCTGTGTGCGAGCACAGGTCACTCTCCACACCTCCCCTCCCGGGAACCTGTGCAGCCCGCCACTGCCAGGGTCCCGTGATCCAGGGACAACTTCCCCGGGAGAACGCACAACGCACCTCAGGCTGGTGCAACATCACGCAGGCCTCTGCCACTGCAGACTCGCCCCACATCCGTACCCCTCCCTCCCCCCGGCCTGAGTGAGCCAGAGCCCCCGAATCAGCTGCTCCTTTAACCCCGTCCTGTCTGAGGGAAGAGAAGATGCCCTCGGACGACCTACACGCAGAGGCGGGGGAAGATAAAAAGCTGAACCCCAGGAGCTGTGCGAACAAAGAGGAGAGGGGGAGGTCTCTCCCAGCAGCCTCAGAAGCAGCAGATTAAACCTCCACAATCAACTTGAAGTCCTTCCTTCCTTCCTTTCTTGCTTTCTTCCTTCCTTCCTTCCTTCCTTTCCTTTCTATTTTTTCACCCTTTTATTCTGAGCCGTGTGGATTAAAGGCTCTTGGTGCTCCAGACAGGCATCAGGGCTGTGTCTCTGAGGTGGGAGGACCAACTTCAGGACACTGGTCCACAAGAGAGAGGTGGGAGAACCAACTTCAGGACACTGGTCCACAAGAGACCTCCCAGCTCCACGTAATATCAAATGGCAAAAATCTCCCAGAGATCTCCATCTCAACACCAAGACCCAGCTTCACTCAATGACCAGCAAGCTACAGTGCTGGAAACACTATGCCCAACAACTAGCAAGACAGGACTACAGCCACATCCATTACCAGAGAGGCTGCCTAAAATCATAATAAGGCTACAGACACCCCAAAACACACCCCAGACGTGGACATGCCCACCAGAAAGACAAGATCCAGGCTCATCCAGCAGAACACAGGCACTAGTCCCCCCAACCAGGAAACATACTCAACCCACTGAACCAACCTTAGCCACTGGGGACGGACACCAAAAACAACGGGAACTACAAACCTGCAGCCTGCAAAAAGGAGACCCCAAACACAGTAAGCAAAATGAAAAGACAGAAAGACACACAGCAGATGAAGGAGCAAGGTAAAAACCCACCAGACATAACAAATGAAGAGTAAATAGGCAGTCTACCTGAAAAAGAATTCAGAATAATGATAGTAAAGATGATCCAAAATCTTGGAAATAGAATAGACAAAATGCAAGAAACATTTAACAAGGACCTAGAAGAAATAAAGAGGAAGCAAGCAA
>NC_041223.1:78397315-78397690 GCF_002837175.3 Physeter macrocephalus | reverse complement strand
GTGAGCAACACAATAAATGAAATTAAAAATATTCTAGATGGGATCAATAGCAGAATAACTGAGGCAGAAGAATGGTTAAGTGACCTGGAGGATAAAATAGTGGAAATAATTACTGCAGAGCAGAATAAAGAAAAAAGAATGAAAAGAACTGAGGACAGACTCAGAGACATCTGGGACAACATTAAACGCATCAACATTTCAATTATAGAGGTCCCAGAAGAAGAAGAGAAAAGAAAGGGACTGAGAAAACATTTGAAGAGATTGTAGTTGAAAACTTCCCTAATATGGGGAAGGAAATAGTCAATCAAGTCCAGGAAGCACAGAGAGTCCCATACAGGATAAATCCAAGGAGAAACACGCCAATACACATATTAA
>NC_041223.1:78396380-78397123 GCF_002837175.3 Physeter macrocephalus | reverse complement strand
CATTCAGCCAGTCTATGTCTTTTGGTTGGAGCTTTTAGTCCATTTACATTTGAGGTAATTATTGATATGTTTTTTCCTATTACCATTTTCTTAATTGTTTTGGGTTTTTTTTTTTAACATCTATATAATGATCAAGGGATCGATCCATGAAGAAGATATAACAATTGTAAATATTTATGCACTCAACATAGGAGCACCTCAATACATAAGGCAAATACTAACAGCCATAAAAGGGGAAATCGACAGTAACACAATCATAGTAGGGGACTTTAACACCCCACTTTCACCAATGGACAGATCATCCAAAATGAAAATAAATAAGGAAACACAAGCTTTAAATGATATGTTAAACAAGATGGACTTAATTGATATTTATAGGACATTCCATCCAAAAATAACAGAATACACATTTTTCTCAAGTGCTCATGGAACATTCTCCAGGATAGATCATATATTGGGTCACAAATCTAGCCTTGCTAAATTTAAGAAAATTGAAATCGTATCAAGTATCTTTTCTGACCACAGCGCTATGAGACTAGATATCAATTACAGGAAAAGATCTCGAAAAAATACAAACACATGGAGGCTAAACAATACACTACTTAATAACGAAGTGATCACTGAAGAGATCAAAGAAGAAATCAAAAAATACTTAGAAACAAATGACAATGGAGACATGCTGACCCAAAACCTATGGGATGCAGAAAAAGCAGTTCTAAGAGGGAAGTTTATAGTAATACAGT
>NC_041223.1:78393899-78394363 GCF_002837175.3 Physeter macrocephalus | reverse complement strand
ATATACAGTGGAGAAAAGACAGCCTCTTCAATAAGTGGTGCTGGGAAAACTGGACAGGTACATGTAAAAGTATGAAATTAGAACACTCCCTAACACCATACACAAAAATAAGCTTAAAATGGGTTAAAGACCTAAATATAAGGCCCAAGATATCATCTCACACCGGTCAGAATGGCCATCATCCAAAAATCTAGAAACAATAAATGCTGGAGAGGGTGTGGAGAAAAGGGAACACTCTTGCACTGCTGGTGGGAATGTAAATTGATACAACCACTTTGGAGAACATTATGGAGGTTCCTTAAAAAACTACAAATAGAACTACTATACGACTCATCAATTCCACTATTGGGCATATACCCTGAGAAAACCATAATTCAAAAAGAGTTATGTACCAAAATGTTCATTGCAGCTCTATTTGCAATAGCCAGGACATGGAAGCAACCTAAGTGTCCATCAACAGATAA